>NC_072788.1:22924206-23093372 GCF_022539595.1 Amphiprion ocellaris
CTCGTTGATGTAAAAGAGTCTGTTTAAACCCAAACCAGGATCTTTTCCTTAAATCCAAACAAGCAGTTTTGTTGCCCAAGCTTAACAAAAACATATGATAATTAGAAAAATCGGAATTCAACTCCATGTAAAAGCTATGGTTTCATACATGACTAAAACCCTTTCTTGTATTGTGACACTGCTATGCCCATCTCCTATGAATGCAGACTTTGTTGGCATGCTGCAGCATTGAATGTTGGGAGAAGTTGTGATTCTGGCTTTGGACATTTGACCAGTGGAGATGTGAAGAATCCAAATGTGAGAGTTTTGGTTTCAGTCACAGAGAAGGTGGAAGAACTGTTGAGTGTTTTTGTTGGTGTCACTGTTTGACTTGTATATCCTTTTAAAGGCAACACGTAACAAGAGTGGCTGCCACAGCTTCCTGTAGCAACACACCATCACATCTAGTTTAAGCTTAGGGGGACCATTATTCATTCTTCAACCGGACTGTGAACCTAAACACACCTTGAGGGTCTTTAATGGCTGTTTGATAATCATCAGTCACTTACCTAAACCCAATTGAGGTGGTTTGGGATGAATTAAACTACAGTCAACCACTGCTAAATGTGTGTCTGAACTTTTTCTGGAAAAGAGAATAACAAGTATGCCAAAAAAGCAGCATTTTTGCTTTGTTTACACTTTTTTCATTAGCGTCCTGTATGAATCCCAATGAGTCAATTCCTGATTTCGATGTCCTATGTATTGTTCTAAATTGTAGGTGTGCCACTGTCCTCAATACTGAATAATAATAAACTGTTTAATGTCTAAATTCAGTGTAAAACTGCTGCATCACTGGCCCAGATTTGATGAACCGGAGCGATGACGTATCGTGACGTGCTGATGGGCTCCGACATCATTCGCAGGCGTCAGTGTTTTTTCCACATTTCCTCTTGTTTCACTACAACTGAGGTCTTACAGAGCTGCACTCGAGATTGAATCACAGGCTGAATCACCAGTGGCACTGTAGTTCTTTTCCCAAAGCAGGGGAATGCATGCATTATTCAGTGCACTGCTGTAGGATTAAGAGGAGGACACCGGCTTTTCAGACCCACCAAATCCCTGCAGCACTGTCAGGATGTGTGATTCGGTAGTTAGCAGTGGCTCCAGGGAGCCATAAGTCTGCTTTGATTAAAGGTCTCAGTGAAAGGTCAAGAGGGAGAGGGAGGCTGAAAGAGAGCAAGAGAGCAAATTGATGGACTACAGAGAGCCTTTGGTTGATGGAAATGTAAATGTCCCTCTTCAGTGACAAAGCGAAACTTGAAATGAGTTGGTGCGCTGTTGTGATGATGAGCTGGACTGACTGTGTGCTAAAATGCAACAAAGAATCATTTTCTTACAATTCAGAGATGTTTGTGAAGTGTTGTTTGTTCAACACAAACAGCGTGAAGAGATGTTGTAGTCAGCTAACACCAGCTCTGTTTTTGTTGTATTGTTTACCTCTGACTAACAGGGAATTAACTTCTTTGTATTGTTTCCCTCCACACTTTGTCCTTTTTCCTTTTTGTCACTTTATGATGAAGTGGGTCTTCAAAGCACTTGTCTTTGGCTTCGGTTGACATCTTGAGACTCATTTTACAGCAGATAAACAACAGATAGTCGATGTTAGTGACTAGCTGATCAACATAGTGGAGCAGCTAAACAGTCATTTATCTTTGTCAGGAGGCGGTGGAGACCAAAATAAAGCTAGAAGAAGACTGAGCATTGGACTGGACATTTTCAACATATGTCAAAAATGTGGGATGTTCAACTTGTTGTGAATTTGTCTTCCCAAGTGACCTTAAATTGGTCACCTTGTTGCCAGTGAAGCTATTTTATCTCTTAAAGACGTCCCAATCAAGGTTCTTTGCTTCGATACCATTTTGCTAGATATAATACACGCTTCAAGTATTTTGGAGTAGCTGTAGTACCTGGTTGTACCACCACTTACTATATTGATCAGGGGAGGTGGTCACCCAGACTACAGGCAGTTCATGTTGACAAGCAGAAAGTGATGTGGGTGTTTAGTTAAAAGAAAAATAAGCTATCTAAAAAGCCACTATGACAAAATCTTAGTGACTTAAAGTATTATGGAGTAGCTGTAGTACCTGGTTGTACCACCAGGTACTGTATTGAGCAGAGGACATGATCACTTAGACAACAGGCAGTTCATGTTCAGAGTATTGTGGGAATTTAGCTTAAAAAATAGTTAGCTAAAATGCCTTTTGTAACTCTTAATGACCTCCAACAAGTTAATTTAACTCACGTTTAAGCCCATTTTACTAGTGGCAGTTAAGTTTTAAAACATCAAACAAAGAGTAGATACAGGGTTTTTTTTCTCTTTTTTTGGTTATCTGTACTTTAATTAATCTTCTGTACTGATTTAAAACATTGGTTAAACTACTGACAGCAACTGTGTCATGGTGTGTTTCTTCTGTTGTACAATTGTAATGGTGGCCAACCAGAAGGATTTTTCATGAACATGATTTAATTTATTACATCAGTTGCAGATAGTGAGAAGAAAAATGCACCTAATTATGAGAAATGTCACATTATAGTTGCCTCAGCGTTGGTTAAAACTGCCCTTTACTGTATAGCGGCTCAGTGACGTGGCATCAATAGAGGCAGTAATGTTATTCTTGTTTTTATGTCTGTTCTCTGCACCTTCTAGTAGTCTTGATGCTGTAATAATAGAAAAAACAGAAATTAAGTTATGGAAATGTATGCATGAATTCTTGTGTTGTGGGGATATAAATCTCTGAAATTTGTCCCTACGTTGAAGTGGTTAGATGCTTGTAGTGTTTGTGTTTATGTTTGTCCAGTAGTTCATATTTAGCGCAGTGTGTTCTTTTAAAATAATGCCTTTAACTACATCAAATAAAGCTGTCAGTGCATCATAATGGACAAAATATATCTACTTTACTGAAACAGCTGCTCAGGAAATGAGTGTGAAATTAGCTTTTTTTGCAGCTTTGAGCCTGCAAAGACCAAAAACAACCAACACTTTGTTGTCCTTTTAGCATTAATAAGAAAAAGAGGAAAAATAGAGGGAAAAAATCAGAAAAGAGGCTGCTGATTGACAAACAAGGGATGTTTTCTTCTTTACGGCAGTTTGCAGTCCATAGAGAAATTCCAGGGGTCATGAAGTTCCACTGTTGATAGTGCAGTGTCGGATCCATGTGCATGAACATTGCATTAGTGGAAGAAGTACTTTAATACTTTGCCAAACAGTGTAAAAATACTGTTACATATCAAATATTTGCACTGAAAAATCATAGTAAGGTTTAGTATTTACAATAAAAATGTCCTTTTTAAAAGCAAATGTACTCATAGCAGTCAAATTTATGTAACTTCTTCCAATTATACATGTTCTTACTTATTATGTCAAGATCACGATCCTGTTGCATCATTGTGTACGCAGCGTTTTACTTTAGCACTAGCTTTAGCTTAGCTACTTATCTTGGTAGTTTTGTACAGTGGCTCTCAAACTAGCATTCGACTCCCTCCAGAGGGGTTGTAAGGTGATTTATGGAAGAGACAGAAGAACAAACTAAGGTCCAAAACAGAAATCAGGTTAAATTTTCTTCTATTTCTTAGTTTTTTGACAAATATTGCATCTTTTCTGTGTTCTGTCCCAATTTGTGGCCTCATCTGAGGAGACAACAGATGATTTTCATATTTTAGCTTTTTTTCCCCCACCAGCTACTTATTCCCATTCGTCCCTCAGTCACAGCCCTCCGGTTTCTGGCCGAGGTCCTCTGGACAGTCACCAGGTGTCACAGTGACCAGATGCTGTAAGTCTTGTCTAGGCCGCTCGGTCAGCAGATGGCCTCTCACCTCTTGACACATGTTGTTCATGTCACTGCTGGAGTCTCGCTGCTAAACTCAGGACTTTTTTCCCGTCCTGTCTGCTTTTATTGCGTTATAACCTGAATTATTTTGATAATTTTTCAATTTTAATTATAAAACCTGCTCACTCCAGCTGGCTAATAGTGATCATTAGTGTGTATTTTTGATTTAATTGCAGTCACAAGGTGTCAGAAAAGCTTCATTTTTGTTTCTCAAACCACATTAAATCCTCTTTAATGACATATTCTGTGCCAAAGCTGGATCAACCACTAATAGGTGAAGTCAATATCACTGATCTTCTGTTATCTGTTGGGAAAGCTCAAGTTCTGGCATTCATGTGGATGTCACTTTGACACATACAGCCCACCCAGATAGCAATCTGAACCCACCTATAGGACCCAGAAAACCCACTTCCAATATCCATATTACCAGTAAGAGGAACCTACATTATCTTAGGTAGATGGTTTTAATGTAGTGTACAAATTAATCTGATCCAGTGTGATTTAAATCATGCAGTTTGACATGTTTTTACACCACCTAAAACATTGCATCTGAGAAGATCTGACAGAAAATGACTCACAAACTACAGTCTTGGAAGTCTAGTGAACAAAAAAGAGGCATCTACCATTAAAAATGTCTGACAAATCTCAGTTTAATTCCTGACAACGCATAGAAAATTGTGCTATCTGGTATAAAGAATTTGATTCTAAACACATATAGTAATAGCAATAAATCAGCACATGCAGTCAAAATCCCAAGGAAGTTCAATTTGTTGTCACAGAAGTCAAAGAAGTACAGTGTTTTTTTCCTTAAGATCGCCTGCTCTGTTTCCTCTTTAATGAATGAATTCACCCTGAAATTGAGCAAATTTTAAGGCAAGTATTGCCATCATTATTGTATCAGAATCTCAATCAAGTTTCTTTGCTCCAGTACCATTTTGCTAGATGTAAATGTTTAAAGTATTATGGAGTAGCTATAGTACTGTGTTGAGCAAAGGAGGTGTTCACCCACAATACTGGGAGTTCATGTTGGCAAACAGAGCATTGTGGAGGTTTAGCTTGAAAGGGGAAAAAAAGCTAGCTAAAAAGCCACCATGACAAAGTATTTTGTGACGCTAAATGACTTCCGACTATTTCATTTATCTCACGTTTAAGGCCAGTTCACTAGGAGCAGTTAACTTTTACAACATAAGCAGTCAAAATCCCTAAGATATTCAATTTGCAGCGTTCTTGTCTTGAAGATTACCTGCTGTATTTCCTCTTTCGAGAAGGAATTCACCCTGAAATTGTACAGATTTCGAGGCAAGCATTGCCGTTATTATTGTGTCAGAGTCCCAATCAAGTTTCTTTGCTCCGATACCATTTTGCTAGATGTAATACATGTTTAAAGTATTATGCAGTAGCTGTAGTACCTGGTTGTCTCTTACTGTTTGAAGTATGAATGAAGTACTGAGCAGAGGACATGATCACATAGACAACAGGTAGTTAATGTTCAGAGCTTTGTGGGAGTTAAGCAGAAAACAAAACAAAAAAATTGTGATTTCCTGTTATTACTGCACTTCATTTAACTCACGTTTCAGCCCTTGTCATTAGTGGCAGTTACGGTTTAAAACAGAAGCAGTCAAAAATCCCAAAGATGTTTGATTTGTTGTCACAGAAGACAAAGAAGTACAGCGTTCTTTCTTTCAGATCGCCTGCTCTATTTCCTCTTACAAGAGTGAATTCACCCTGAAGTTGTCCAGACTTTAAGGCGAGTGTTACCATTATTATTGTATCACTTAGAATCCTGATCAAGTTTCTGTGCTCCTATACCATTTTGATTGATGTAATACATGTTCAAAGTATTGTAATTTAGCCGTAGTACTGTTGCTGTTGCATTGAGTAGAGGAGGTGGTCACTCAGACATTGGGTAGTTCATGTTGTCAAAAGAGCCATTGTGGGGGTTTAGCTAAAAAGAAAAAAAAAAAGCTAGCAAAAAAGCCACAAAGACTTTTGTGACTCTTGATGATCTCCAACCATTTAATTTAACTCACTTTTCAGCCCATTTCACTAGTGGCAGTTATGTCTTAAAACACAAGCAGTCAAAACCCCAAAGATGTTCAATTTCCAGCGTTCTTTTCTTTAAGATCGCCTGCTCTATTTCCTCTCTCGAGAATCAGTTCACCCTGAAATTGTACAGATTTTAAGGCGAGCGTTGCCATTATTTCTGCAGCGCCTGGAGGAGGAACTGCTTATTCTATGCTGTGATTCATTAATGTATAATGTCACAGCACAGCTGGAGGGAAGGACGAGGAGAACAACACCACACATGACGACAATAGGCTGGAAAATGTAAGAACATATTTCAGTATTGTCTGTGGCTGAGGGTGGTACTAAAGTATATGCACAGGTGTCAGGCGTCGCACTGAGGGGCTTCCTAAGGGGAACTAAACCCTGAAGACCAACCAGCACCAGAGGGCGGTCGCCATAAATACACACCGCGGCCTTTAGTCCACGCGTAGCCTCGTTTTGTCGTGGGATTTAATTGTGTGATGTCAGAACGAGGTCAGTGAGCAGGAACAAGGAAATCACGCCAAGCCCAGTGGTGTAGTGAATGTATACATGCAGCGTACACACACACACACACACACACACACACACACACACACACACACACACACACACACGGTGATGTCGTCTTGCCTGGAGGTCCTACTATTCCAGTCACTTCCTATTGAGACGTGTTGCAGCATCCAATGTGTGTGCGGCCCCCGTTGTGAGTGATGTGTCTGAAGGAGTTTCCTGCAGAGCGCTGCAGTGGTGTTTTGTCGCCAGCAGAGAAACCATGCGATGTGTGTATGTGTGTTATAGTGCATGTGTGTGTGTGTGACAGACAGACAGTGTGAAATGCTGACAGAAGGTGGGAAGCAAAGACTGAGATATAAGACTGAGTTATTGAGAGGAAAATTGCTCCCGGGGGAAAAAAGATTACAAGAAAAACAGACGGGAAAGAACAAAAGGCGACAGAGTGACCGTAAAGAGAAATAAATAAAGGATGAGGGAGGCATCATGCAATCATGTCCCGGTGAAAATGCTATAAAGTTGATATAATCCCTATAAATAAAAGTGGAGACCACCTCGAGGCTCACAAAGATGTGTTCTGCTGCATCCTAACTGCCAGAATATTACCAGGATAAACAGAGCAAGGAGCAGCTCCAGTACTTCTTACTGCACTGAATGTACCAGAGTAATACTGTACATTTCCGGGAAGTAGCCACAAATATTAAATTGGCCTTGTGGAAATTTTGAATGAACACATCCAACTTCATCCAACATTTATTCTCCTCCAGCTTAAGCACATCTCATGCACAGAGGATGTGGGAATAGATAATTAGAAACAACATTAGTGGTGAAAATAACTCTTGACCTCAGAATTTTTAAAATTTGATCAGTTCTTTGTTTAAGGTTTGAATTTAGGTGAAAATCATAATCAGTTTTTAGTGGTTTGTAGGAAACACAATGCAACTTCACTGCAAGTCCACTAAGTGAGGAGGTCGGGGTTGATGGGTAGTTGATACAGGAGATTATAAAACAGTGTTATTATGAGAAATAAATTGTAAAATTTCAGGTTTTTATCTTTAAGGTTTGCCAAAAAAAATGCCAAAAAACATCATATGTGTAGGTTTATGTAAGAGTTTTTCATCTGGAGTAACGTAGGAAGTCAGGTTACGTCATCATTGAGCGATAAAGTCCACCAAGTGAGGAGGTCAGGGTTGATGGATGGTTGATTCAGGAGATTCTCAATCAGTGACACGATGAGAAACAACAGTTAAAATTTGATGCTTTTATCTGTATTTATTGCCATACAAAAGAAGCCAAAAAACAACATTTGTGTAGGTTTGGGGAGAGTTTTTCATCTGGGGTGACGCAGGAAGTCAGGTTTCATTGTTACCGAGTAATAAAGTCCACTGAGTGAGGAGGTCGGGGTTGATGGATGGCCGATACAGGAGATTCTCAATCAGTGACACAATGAGAAATAACAATTAAAATTTGAGGTTTTTATCTGTATTACTTTCTGAGATATTGTTATTTAAGCATGACATGAATTTCAAAAAACGTGCTGTTCCCTCCAGTCACATTCTGGATTATAATAATCATAATTCAGACCTACTAGAAGGTTGCTCAGGTCCCCGGAGGCCCATTTATGTGGGAATGATGTGGGTAAAACATCTATTTAACGTGACGATAACATTTGAATTGGGTTAGGGAGGCTCCAGGGGTGATTATTCATCATTACGACTGATTTCTTTCACATTGCACTCCAAAAATTTGAAGTGTGTGTAAAAAAAAAAAAAAAAAAAAAAGAAGATTAATCAGTGCAGCTATGTAGTGTGTTAGCGAGTCACGAGAGAAATCCACTCGATTTAATATTGATTAGATCAATTAAAGCGATCAAGAGAGATGGAGGTGGTGGTGTGTTTGTACGGTGATGCAACCAGACGGGCTGTTGTCACCGTGAGCAGCTGTGGGTTAAGAACACACACACACACACACACACACACACACACACACACACACACACACACACACACACACACACACACACACACACACACACACCTGTCGGTCCATATTACTGTTAACATGGGCGACTTGGGAGCCACACTGGGGTGTCAGATTAAAATAGCATCACTCTTCTTATTCATAGAATGAACAGCTTTGATGCTGATCGAACAGGGCAGTGCACGTACGTGTCGGTGTGTGTTTGTGTGTGTGTTTGTAGTGGCTCATAGTTGAAATTGCGTGTTAGTTGACATAAATGTATGTCACTTGGACTTTAACCTGAATGAGCTCTGAATGTTGTGACACTGGCAGTGGAAAAAAAGTACCAAAAATCAAGAGCAATGTTTGGTGACACAACATGAGGACACGCTATGTCAAATTATACAAAACTCTATCAGGGAATGATTGTGTTTAGCACAAACTCATATTTGGTTCCATAAAATATGGAGACTGTACGTTTTTTGTTCTGTTTAAACCTCTTGTTATGTTCTGGGTCAAATTTCCTCACATCAGTTCACACATTTGTAAACCCACCCTGAACAGAAGAGTCTGTTAATTTATCAACTCCATAAAAAGAATACAATTTAAAATGTAAAATAGATTTTCGAAAAATCAATGTTGTGTAAAATTATTGTATTTTAATTAGTGGTGGGATGCAATTTAAAAAATGGTCTAATTAATTTGAGGAATTGTAATTTATTAATCACGATTAATCACATTTGTGTTAAATAGCAACATTTGACTCAAGCAAAGTTTTTCAATTCAAATAAATTTTGGTTGCCAACTGAATCGATGAATAGACATATACTTGAACTTAAACAACAAAAATGTTTAATGTCTGTTTATCTGCATTTTTCATCTATCTACTACATTCACAGATTACTGCAAACTCAAAATGCAATTATAATGATTATATTCAACATTTTAAGACTTTTTTTTCTAAACTCAAGCACTTTCAATATCTTGAAAAGTGGTCCATTATGGGATGGCTACACCATTTGCCGGTACCAGGACTGTCATAGCTAACATTAGCTCTGGTGCTCACAGCAACATGTTTTGCATTAAGGTGATCAAAAAATTCTTTGTTTCACATTTTGCACACAACCAGGCTTTTATCCCAGCTGCCATCGGGAAGATTTTTATAAAAAAAACTTTCCACCCAATTAAAGCTGAATGTGGTCTCGTCTTCCTTCACTGTTCACCAAACTGTCTTGTGTGCTGACAGTCCGTCCTGTGTATCTTTTTCATGGCTAGAAAACAGACTTTAGGTTCATTACTGCCACCTACTGGACTGGAGTGTTCATCGGTGTTACCATTGTGCCAGAAATTAGGGAACTGAGAAAGTTGCAATTAAATGCATTATTTTATTAACGCGTTATTTTTTCTGTAATTAATTGATTGAAATTAACAAGTTAGAGACCCAGCCCTACTTTTACTTGAAACTTCTCATCATGAGTCTCGTTATTTTGCGAGTTGGCAGATCAAAAATTTGAGCCCAAGGATTGCAACCAGTAGAACATCATGCTGCTTGGTTTTGTTTGGTTTGCAAATTAGTTTGACCTCCTTTGTTGCCGTTTGAGTTCATAGTTCACCACCCTAAACTTCTTCTCTAAAGTCCAACAGCACCGGAGTGTAAATGTTGGTTTTTAAGTGGATATCAAGCTGCAGGTAAACAAGAGTATCTCAATCTGTGGTTGAACTGATCGAAGTTGTGGTTTGAGTTATTTAAAAAATATATATATAATCTCTGTGCCCTATTCTTAACTAAAACAATTCCAAATGTAAAATAAAATTTTGTTGTGTAAAACTATTGTATTTTATATGTAGGTCTTTCTAATGTACCTTTAAAGAAATTTTAACATGCATTTTTTTATGGAAAACTCATGAATTATCCTTATTGAACCCTGATCTGTGAGAGGTAAAGAGCATGACTGCACTAAATATGGATTGAAACGGAGTTAATAATGAGATATAAGCAATGTTTATTGGGATTTTTTATTTTTTTTGTTTTGGTTTCTGACACGTTTTGGACAATTAAACATCATTGCATCGTTCCTGAGAAATGAACCCAATACGAGGGTTAATATTACAGTCCGTATGGGAAACACTGCTGACAAACTCATCTGATAAATATTGACAAACACCATAAAAAGCTGCTGCTGCTTCATATTTAAAATTATATGTAAAGTACATGCAGATACTACACAGTAAATGATATGATGCTGAATTTCACGCACTTTTTTCGAAAACTGTGTGAAACCATCACAATTGTTCTATTTATTTTCCATCTTATTGTTGATTTCAGAATACATTTGTGACTAAAAGTCACATGTTGAATGTCACTGTTGACCTAAATCAATCCTATTCCTATCCATTAGTTAACTTAATGGCTGATGTTTGACTCCTCGCCTCCCCCCCGTGTCCATTATTGACCGCAGCTATTTCTTTTCAATTAATTGATCTTTCCTTTTGACCGCTAATCGACTGATTTACAGGACGTGCAAGCACAGTGTAGCTGCTGTTGATATGGACATTGATTTCTAAATGTCAGAGAGCGGCGTTGGAGCTGCATCAGCGCAGGAATGCAGCACTTAAAGAAAAAACAATCTGAAAAATAGTGCGTTACGTCGAGTTCACAGCAGAGCTTTTTGAAGGAGACTGGCTAAAAACTGGTCACTTATAATACAGAAGAATGCTAGAAAGAAAAAGCTAAATTTAACAGACACATCATGCCAGCAGCACCACATTTTTATGACAATATGACAGCTGGTCCCAAATCAGTAGTTTCATCAAATGCCCTTAAAACAATATGTGTAGGTTTATGGGAGAGTTTTTTTTTTCATCTGGAGTGACGTAGGAAGTCAGGTTTCATTATTATTGAGTGATAAAGTCCATTAAGTGAGGAGGTTGGGGTTGATAGATGGTCGATACAGGAGTCCACTGTTGTGTTTTCGTTCTTTGTCCCTCCCAAACCTTCATCCATTATGGAAATTATGGAAATACTTCACAGTTTTGATTCATGAAGGACTCCTAATCTTAATGAACTCAGCATTTCCACCTTTTGCAAGACATTTTTCTGCCCTTAATTAAGTAGAGTAGTTGATTTAACGTCTTTTTGATGGTAGGTTCCAATAATGCAGTTTTGTGGCTTTTGCTTCACGCCAATCTGTGGATCAGTGTTTGAAGAGCCGTAACTTGAGAGATATGCAGCTAGAGTCCTGAAATTTGGCAGGTCCATTGATATTTGCATCTAGTCTTTAATGGTGTAACACTGCCTTGATAGAATAATACAAACCAACTGTATGATGGTGCAAATTTGGTCCAGAAATGTCAATTTTTCTGTCTGCTCCAATACTCAACCAATCACAAAACCTTTACTTTTCACCCTAAGAAGCTGATTCCCCCCCCCCCCCATGTAAGTGACATCAATTGGAGCTTTAAAAATGTAGAGTATGGTGCCAGTCAGAAGCATACTTTATGAAAAAAATATCTAAATTACATTTTTCTGCATATATATTTGCATATATTTGAAGATGCATTGAGGCGGTGAAACCACTCCAATAGTGTCCCAACTGGAAGGGTTCTATAACATTGTTACTGGGCTAAAATCCAACTCATAGTGCTTCTTTATTGCTTTTTTTTTCTAAATTGGGTGAATTTCGATGGCGTGAATCATCAATAATATTTAATAAATTAACTGAAATCACTTTAGAAACTTTTTATTGTGTCTGTTTATGTAATGTGGATTCTAGTGACACACCTGTAATCTGATAAAAAAAAATCTTGTGAACGTCATTTTCAAAGAAATTCAGCATTATGTAATTTACTCTGTAGTATCTGCAAATAAGAAGTTTAATCATTTTAAATATGAAGCAGCATTTTTCATTGTTTCTGTCAGCATTTAGCAGATAAGAATTTGTCTTGTGTGTTCAGTATGGACTGAAATATTACTATCTTGATCTTTTATTCTCATTTCTCCACCATCTCTCCACCTGCTCCAGACTCAGCGGTTTGCTGATGAGCTTTTTGTTGTGGGAAGCTGTGATGATCTGTGTCACACATCATGCCTTTCTACACCGACACGCACAATTCTCACAATTAAAACCAAAAAAACCCCCAAAAAAACCCCAGTTGTTGCTTGCATAACGGGCCAGATGTTCCTCCTCCTGCTTTAATTATCAACTTTCTGGCGCCTCTAATTGGTGTGTGACATGTGCACATCCATGCAGCAACACACACCTACACCATCGCCCCGTCGTCCACGGTTACATAACACCGATGCTGCACACCTACACCTCAGAAACTCCTCATTATTTGGTATTGTACAACTTTCAAACACAAAAACTGCACTGGAGTCCGCAACTTTTACTGCTAATAGTCCCTGTTTGTCATTTAAATGATGGTTCTGTGAGTGTGGGTGTTGGTGTCATTGAAATGGAGCTACTCAATTGTTGTGTGTTTTATGAAAAGGCTCATTTTTTCTTTCTCCGTGATTCTGCCCATTGAAGCTCCCGAGACGTCTGACATCTGACGTCTGTTAGGATAAAACACGAGGAGCCTTGAAGTCTAAAGAGTTAACTAAAGATGATTCAGACGGTCTCATTAGTCATCCTCTAACATCGGCTGTTTAGTGATTGACAAACGTCAGTAAATTGTTTTTTCTATATATATACATTTGCTTCACAATGACAAACACAGTCTCACACCAAAACCTCAACACAAAACATATTACACTTGAAAAAAAAAGTGAAAGTCTGGCAGTGAACACTGAAAAATAACTGTGGGTATTTGTAAAATATGGATTTTTTTTAGCTGATTTGAATGCAGTAAAACAGAGCAATGATGATTTTGATGTGGAAATAATTTACAGTTTTGACTCATTTCTTTTTACAGTCAACATGTTTATTAATACTTTTTTCTAGGATTTTACTATATATATCTATTAAATCTGCAAAATGACAATTAAGTATTCTATTTTTCAGTTTTTAAGCTACACAATTAATACATATGATTTTTAAAAAATATATACATAAAATCTGCAAAATGACAGTTAAAAATAAAATTTTTCTGTCTTTATTATACATAGTTAAGTATACATAATGTGATTTTTCCTAATATACATATATATTCTGCACAATGACAGTTAAAATGCTATTTTTCTGTCTTTATTATACATAATTAACAATTAACACATAATGTGATATTACTATACATACATATAAAATCTGCAAAATAACAGTTGAAAATACAGTTTTTCTGTCCTCAGTGTGCACAGTTAATTATTTAATACACAATGTGATTAGATCACGATGTCGACGGAACAGAGCATGTGCAGAAGGGAGCAAGTGGGTTTGGAGAATGACACAAAACTTGTCAGAGTTCAATGTGAGATGACCAACACCAGCAGCACTCATGTATCCCCAAACCATGATACTGCCTCCACCATGCTTGACAGTAGGTACTGTACATGCTGGAGATAATACTTCGCCTGACCTTCTGCTTACCTTCACATTAGCAGGAGGAAGATAAAGCTGGAAACTGGATTCATCTGACCACAGGATCTTCTTCCTTCCCGACTGTCCAGTTCCTGTGTGCTTTGGCCCCAACGATGCCGGACTAACCTCTGTCTCTCATTGATAAGGGGCTTCTTGACAGCCTTGTAGGACCTTAAGCCATGATCTAAAAGTCCAGTGGAACACTGGACACCAGTTTGGTTTGGCCAATGCTGCTGAAGCTCCTGTGATGTCATTCGATGGTTTTCCTGCACATGAGGATCAGGATGCGGTCATTTCTTGCAGAAGAAACCCTTGGATGCCCAGATCTTTGTTTGTCTTCCAAGGTGTTGGTTCGTCTGTATTTCTGCAGCGTGTATCCAACTGCTGAAGGACTGCATCTGGACTTCCTGGCTATCTGGTGGCAGCTGGGCCCTTCCTGGCTGAGAATCTGGATCTTCAGGCATGTTTCCTGCATTTAGGTTCCTTGTTTTAGTCATTTTTATCGCTGAAGAACTTTCAAATGTGCTGCCTTTATATAGACACGAAGCACGGCAACAAAAATTGTGTCTTTTAAGAAAAAGCACAACTTTCCTTAGTGGATCACTGGTACCAAAATGACCCAGTACTTAAAATTTATTATGTATTTTTATGGAATCGATTTTCTGTTTTTAATGGCTTTGTAAGGATTTGTTTAGTTTTGTGGCTGTGACTGAACTAAAAGAAATTGCACTTGAAGACCTAAGTGGTTCTCAATGTAATATTTCACAAATGCATGGGATGTTCGAAAACTTTTCTCCACCATTGTATTTTGTTAGCAGCGGCTAATGTAGCCTCTTGCGGCTAAATGTTTCATACGTGTTTTTACACTTCCATTTTTTTTTCAACTTTCACTAAGGCTTTATCCAAAGCAGCCCAGGGATTAGTCACATGCTGCTTCGCTTCCATCCATCAGCGCCAACAGCTTCAGGGACGTCATTTAGCTGTTTTCCCTGGAGAGAGGCAAGAGAAGAAGAACGTCACATCATTATTATTAATATTAACTCGGCAGCGTTTACTGAATACAAATCTGAATGTCTTATGCTGACATTTTGAGAAATCTCCTTCATGTACGTGTCTCTGGAGGTCTTATTGGTTAAAGTTTCATGAAGGGAGCATAAATTGTGCCGTATGATTTAGCATCAGGCGTCTCCCTGCAGCTCGGTGCTAATTTCTGCTCCGTTGTTGTCTGATTGTCTCACCGTCGACACATCTGATGGATCGGATGCTTAGATAAATATCAGCTAACCAACAAGGCTGTGAATTGACCTGGATGTTTACAGAGAATTAGCACTCAATGTAAAAGACTGAAATGCTTCTGTAGGACATCTAAAGCTGGAAAATAGGAAGCAGAGTAAAACAATCTGACTTTCTAACAGATTTGTTCTGATAGGGACTAATCTCCGGGGAATTGAGATTAAAAAAAAAAAAGAACTTTAAATTGGCGTATAGAGCAGCCGGTAGTGTTTTTGTGGTTTAGAAGTGGAGCCACAGTGGGATTAATGCAGTTGTTACTATTAACGCTGCTGCTGCTGCTCATTTATTGACTCACTCAGTGAATTAATTTCCCACCAGAGGTTTGGCAAAAAAACACTACAACAATTTGAGATTCATTCCAGTCACAAAAAAAACATGCTGTTGTGGTTTCATTTGCAGAGTTTCTTGACTAAAATTGCAAAAATATTACAATAAATACAATAAATAATTATTTATTCATTTCTTCATACATTTTACTAAAACCTTGACATTCTGAGTTGTGTTTTACATTCAGTAAATTATTTTCTTGATTAATCTTTTTGTTGTTTGGTCTGTAAAACGTCAGAAAATGGTGAAAAATGTTGATCAATGTTTACAACTAGAAGATGGATTCCTTCCATGCACCATCACAGAGGAGTGAATAACCCAGAAACCATTCGCATTTAAGAACAAGAATTGTTTTCTTTTTTATTATTTATTAGTAAAACGAGGGCTGCACAGTGGTGTAGTGGTTAGCACTTTCGCCTTGCAGCAAGAAGATCCCTGGTTCGCGTCCCGGCTTTCCCGGGATCTTTCTGCATGGAGTTTGCATGTTCTCCCTGTGCATGCGTGGGTTTTCTCCAGGTACTCCGGCTTCCTCCCACAGTCCAAAAATATGCTGAGGTTAATTGATTATTCTAAATTGCCCGTAGGTGTGAATGTGTGAGTGATTGTTTGTCTCTGTATGTAGCCCTGTGACAGACTGGTGACCTGTCTAGGGTGTCCCCTGCCTTCACCTGAGTCAGCTGGGATAGACTCCAGCCCCCCATGACCCTAGTGAGGATTAAGTGGTGTATAGATAATGGATGGATGGATGGATTAGTAAAACGATAGTTGACAACTATTCCATACATCATGGCAGCTCCATTTTAAATACCATTAACACCCATTAAATCAAAACAATGTTACCTGTAGCTACAAAAATAGAATAATAGTCTTACAACTCAGCTAAGTCTCCATGGAAACTTGAAAATTAGAATCAAAATATTTAGAGATTTTTCACTGTTTTCTGACATTTTACAGACCAAACAACAAAAATACTAATCAAGAAAATAGTTTACTGAATGTGAACCTCAACTCAGACAGTTTAGGTTTTATAAATTGTGTGAATAAATGGTTATTTATAGTATTTGTTGGAATATTTTGTCAATTCGTCAAGGTTTAAATTGGTCTGAGTTAAAATTTCCAGATTTCCCCATTTTTAATATTCTAAGCTGCTCTTACCAACACTTTTCTCATATTTTAGAATTACGTCTTGAGGGGGACCAAAGTGCATGGTTTCTTTGCTGACAATTTCTTTTTTAAAAAAAGAAAAATGTGAAAGGAACACCTCAAACAGACATCAGGAATGGAAAAGTTGGTGAAATCCACCAATTTCAGGACCAAACATCCAAGATGTTGCTGGTGTCTGATGCCATTGTCTCTAGTTTCTGAATATTTAGATTTTGGTTTTGTGCAATTTGCGAGTTTTCATGGAGACTTGACTATTATTCTGTTTTGTAGCTACAGTTAGCATTGTTTTGATTTAATGGGCGCTAACGATATTTAAAATGGTGCTGCTACATTGTATGGATTAGTTGTCAACTAATACAGCAATCTCCATCTATGTCCAACAAGTGCTTGGCTAATTAAAATGTGAATATTTTCCAAGTTATTCACTCTGTGATGGTAAACGGATCATTTGAGGAACACATCTTGGAGTTGGAACCAATGATGAACATTTTTCACAGTTTTCTGACATTTTACAGACCAAACAACAAAAAGATTAATCAAGGACGTAATTTCCAGATTTCCCCCTCTGTTAATATTCTAAACTGCTCTTACCAACATGTTTTGTAGTGTAATATTTTTTTGGGTACGATGTTCCAAAAATAGGAAATGATAAAATTATGGCAAATGCTGTTAGACTGAAGACCTGAAGTAAAACATATGTACTCAAACATAATGGTGTAAACTTAAGGTATTATAACATTTAACATATATTGGAATAATACGCATGAAATCTATCACAAAATAATAAGGGTAAGATGTGGGGTAATAAGTTTGAACATTTCTAGGCATGTTCTCTGTAAAAGATGACCTAATGATAACTTAATGCGCATGTCTTCTGTAAAGTGATCTAGGGGTGAAATATGATCACCTGATGTCATGATCTGACCAACAGATTGAGAGCATAAAGGTGTCAAAACTGCCATATATGGTATAAAAGACGGTGCACATCTCAGTATCTTCAGTTCTTCTTGGGGTGTTATCACTGCTGAGAATTACTCCTGGACTTTTTGTCGACAAATAAATCCTGCTGCCCTCTGAATGCTGATTTTTTTGAAGATCTGAACACGGTCAAGTCATAGACTCTGGCCTTGATTTGTAACTTAGCTTACACTTCATCATTTTCTTGTACATTACCAGAACTACAGCTTCAACTCTGCAGCCTGTTGGCCTCAGGGATTGTTTTTGTCGCAGCACGTTGCTTCATTCGCAGCTCTGTGTTTGCGTCCATAGAGCCTGGCGCTGGAAGCTAACAGGAAGCTGTGCTCTTTGAGGTTGCCACCTGTTCGCTCGTCCTCGTGTTCTCATAGAAACCAATATGGTGACGAGCCGGCCCCATCAAACACACAATGGCCTTTTTGTTTTCCTCTCTTTTTTGCTTGCGTTGTGGATTTCTAAATGACCCTCACAGTGCACTAATTTCTCCTGTGTGATGCATTAAAGTTTGACGTGTCTTCTGGTACTTGTGGCTGTTCAAAGCCAACCTGCTGCATTAGAGTGGACTTCAAATAGCGGATGACTCAAATGTTCCTGATCTATGTATTCCACCGTGGTATTTATAGCTTCAATAGATCACAGAGGGCTGAAGGCACTCACTTTTTCCTCTTTATCTATCTTTGTGTGCTTTATCTTCACCTCTGTACGTTTTTCCACCTGTCTTTCTCTTGCTTTGTCTCCTTTTGTGTTTTCTCTCTCCTTAGTATGAACTTGTCATGATTTTCTGAGGCATTTAATTGTAATATATTAACTTCATCAGCAGATTTCCAGTTGTAGATGTTTATATTTTAATTATTTGAGCATTTTAAAGTTTCTTCTTTGGGTTCATTTTAAATAAACCTTTTTTTTAACCTGCATAGACAGGAAATGAGATACAAACAGACACCAAAAGGACCTTGAGATTGTAAGAATTAAAAATACGTATATTAGCAGAAATACATCTATTAGCAGCTGCACGGACGACATCAAAACATCAAAGCTGTTAGAATTTACTGGTAAAATTACAGAAAAAGGAAATGATCGGCAGTACATCCAAATTAAAACGTGGCGCATCTGTTCTTCATCGATCACCAAATGTTTTGAACTGTATTTTCTTCATAAGCATGGTTTTGGAGGATGTCGTTCATTTTCCACAGTCTGTTACTTTCTAAAACATTACAAGCAACATATAACTGACTGAAAACACCAAACAGCTTTTATTGAAATCATTCTTAAGCAAATGCAATCTTTTTTTGTGTTTTTAATGATTTATTTAAACCTAAAAGCAGAAGTCTAGATGGGAAAAGTCTGAATTTTGAACAGTTCTCTTAAAAACTGTTGCATAATTATTGATCACATTTCAGATTTTGAGAGGTAAATGAGAGTATAGATGCTGCTAACATTAACGGTGTGCTCAGTTTAAACTGGGATGTTGGAATGTTGAATCTCCCAGCTGGAAATTTTGACTGGAACACCTTGGATAGTCAGATTTCCGGCTTTAAAATTTGGAGAAACCCCACCAATATCTCTGCATATGTTGCTGTCAGGTATTGCTAACCATGGCTAAACTGGAAACAAAGGTTTTCCTGGGGATGTGCATCTTAGTTTTCTGATTTGTTGTAATAAAATATGACCAATTTGGATTAGGCATCATTCCCAGCTTCTACTTCCAAATTCAGTTTCAATTCAATATATTTACACAACTGTTCAAAAGTTTGGGGTCACCCAGACAATTTCATGTTTTCCATGAAAACACACTTTTATTCATGTGCTAACATAACTGCACAAGGGTTTTCTAATCATCAGTTAGCCTTTCAACACCACTAGCTAACACAATGTAGCATTAGAACACAGGAGTGATGGTTGCTGGAAATGTTCCTCTGTACCCCTATGGAGATATTCCATTAAAAATCAGCTGATTCCAGCTAGAATAGTCATTTACCACATTAACAATGTCTAGACTGGATTTATCATTCATTTAATGTTATCTTTATTGAAAAAAAATGCTTTTCTTGCAAAAATATGGTAATTTCTAAGTGACTCCAAACTTTTGAATGGTAGTGTATGCAAATTCACGGTATATGCCATCTCAAAGTTCTTAGCATAACCAGGTACAGATCTTACAAATTATAAACAGAGAAAACCCAACAATCAAAAGTTGCCTTTGGATTCCCTATGAACAACGGTGGGAAGGATCATGGGGTGAGGGGGTGGGAATGGCAGGATAGTAAATGAAAATCTGAAAATAGTTTGGGCCCGGAGCCCGCAGCTAGTTAGCATAGCTTAGCGTTGAGACTTCAAAGAAACGGCTTGAGGGCTGCACAGTGGCTCGGTGGTTAGCTCTTTCACCTTGAAGAAGATCCCCAGTTCGCGATTCGTAGGATCTTTCTGCATGGAGTTTGCATGTTGTCCCTGTGCATGCCACAGGCCAAAAACATGCAGAGGTTAATTAGTAACTCTAAATTGTCCATAGGTGTGAATGTGAATGGAATTGTTTGTCTCTCTGTGTAGCCCTGTGATAGACTGATGACCTGTCCAAGAGTCCCCTGCCTTCCCCCTAAGTCATCTGGGATAGACTCCAGCCCCCCATGACCCTAATGAGGATTAAGCAGTGTATAGGTAATGAATGGATGGATGGAAACTCTCTAATTGACTTTATGCTAAGCTAGGCTAACTAACAGGCGGTTGCAGCATCCTATTTATCAAACGTTGACGTGTTGCCATTTTCCAATACAGAGCAACAAACTGTGTCCTTCCAATAACACCACATCTAGATTGTAGTTCCTTTTTTGAATAGATGTCATTAAATTCTTAAAATGTGTCGCACTGTGCATCAGGATGGGTCAGTCCTTAAAAGACTCAGGTTTTACACAATGTAATTTATTGACTGTTTGGTAAACTGCATTAAGAAGCTGGTATTTGAATCTTTCGATCCAATAAATCACTCCGATCCTTATCACAGTCAGACATCCGGGTGAAAAATAATGAAGGAATATTCTTCCTCTTTGTTTCTTTCTCCTCCTTTTATCTCTTCCTCCTCTCTGCCCTGTCTTACCTCCATCTTCCTCTCTTTCTCTTCTGCCTCTCGGCGTCTCTCAGTCCCCCCTCCTCCCACCCCGGCCTCATTAGCGTTCGCCTTGATTACTCCGTCCCTCTGATCAAAGGGGAAGCTGCAGACTGCACTTAATAATTAATGCTCTTAAAGCGCTTATCGTTTGACTTCGTCGTCACTGTTCATGCCTCCAATAACTGACTCTCTTTCTCCCTTTTCTATTTCCTCTTTCCCCTTTTTTCATTTCTTTAAAATGAACCTCGGGTGTGCAGGATTCATCTTCTTGATCATTTCTTTTAATGGAATAAATCACTAGGTGGCAGCATAGTAACACATGGTGCATACATACAGAGACCACGTGCAGTAAATGAATGAGCTGCATGTATCATGAGCGCTGCTAATATAAATATAAATGAAGCGTGATGAGCTCGATCCTGGATTAGTGGAGATCTGGATTACCTGCTGCACCGTTCATCTTTTCACTTATCTCTTCAATTCCTCTAATTACTCGATCAATAAGCCCCCGGTCGATTCCAGATCAATCGAAACGGCGTCCCTCCGTCCCATTAACGACCTTTTAGGACCTTTTAAGGGCACTTTGGTGCTTCGCCAAGTCTGTTAACCTCCCGAGTCTTGCAGTTAACGAGGAGGTCAGCTCCAAAACTATTAGGAGCCAGTTGTGTTTGTGCTATTAAGTAGAAATTCAGGGGAAAAAAACACTCTGTTAATGCATTTTCAGCTACATATGAATTCTTACTTATAACAGTTTGACTTTATAATTATAAAACAATTACAGTTAAATGTAATTTCTGTAATTAATGCATTTTAAACAGTCCAGGACCTTCATTATTGGGGTTGTTCCAGAATCGGAGGACATTTGGGCTTCAAATTTTTTGAAAAATAAACCTTCTCTTTTGCAATTTTCTGCTCCATATTTATCAATAATAGATAATAAACTATCAAAGGCTTGACTGGCTCAGCTTATACATCAGTGCTACCATTCTTATTCCATGTTTTATTTGTTGTTTGCTAACCCTACTTTAATCACAGTAACAGGGATGCTAATCCATGCTAATGTTAGCTTTTTCTCAGCAGTAGAAGCTAGATATTTAGCTGCTGTTACTGCTGACCAAGAGGACAAACTGACTGATGGAAAACAGTCAAGAAAAAAGTTAAAATAATTAGTGTTATCCTGATAATATGAGGTAGAGTGAGACATTCAATTAAAGCTGACAATGTTTTCTTCTTCTTCTACCAGCCAGAAAGGCGATGCTAACAGGGTTGTTGTGGGACACACGTTCCATGCATAATAATTATTATTTAAAATATTATATTGATTAAATAAATGTTCCCATAATTACAAGAGACATCAATGGAAAAAAGAAGAGAAGAGGAGGGTGGGACAAGAGAAAAATGTCATTTTAGGGGGAACTCCAGACTTACTTGATATTTTAAAAAATATTTTCAAACATTCTTTTCTCCTAGTTTTTTTTAGATTTGGTCTCAGGACAAGAACATTTACACAACAAGTGCATGTTTTAGTGTTTTATATGGGGATAACTAGAAATTTGATGAGTGTGACGTAAAATACCCTCCGATTCTGGAATGACCCATATCTCATCTTCATATTTCGAGATTAGACGTACACACGATACACGGTTGGTCAGTTGGTTGTCAACTCGTCAGTTAAGTAGTTAATTAACCAGCCTAGCAACTGATTCCGAAATTAGGAGTGTTTAAACTGTTATTTTAACCATCAGTCGCCAAATGTTGGGTTTTGTTATTATTTATGATGGTACATGATTGAATATGAATTGAATTTAGATCATTTGAGAGCACAGTGCGTGTAAACCAGTTTTAAGACTTTCTGCTACATTAAGTGTTGAAAGTGTCCATCATTTCTGGGTTTGCGCACAGAAAGGTAATGCCTGTTGCCTTTTTTAACATCAAGTATTTTGATTTAAATAGAGTTGCTGTCTTGGAAGCCCTTACTGAGCACAGTTCTTTTAGTTTTCAAACAAAAACTGCTGATTTAGAAATCTGCGCAGGTGGCCAATAATAGAAAAGAGACATTTACTTGTGTAATGACTGTGAGAGTATATAAGGAAATAATGACATCTGTGAACTCTCCAGAATGACTCATTTTCAATATTTGTGTGCACCGTCTTATTTTCAGATCTGATGTAAGCGTTTCTTGTGCTGCTTTGGTGTGTGGTTCAGTTGTGGGTGGTGAGAACATGAATGACAGTATAGGATTAGAGCTGGGATTATGGCATTTCCCATCTGTGTCATTAGATTTGTCTGTAGCATCAGACAGGCTTCCCTCATTATATTTGTGTTTATGATAATTTGACTTCAAGGGAAACATTTGACTCATCCGTTTCCTTTTGCAGAGAGTTAAATAAGACAAATCTAAACACTACTGTTCAAAAGTTTGGGGTCACCCAGATAACTTCATGTTTTCCATGAAAACTCACACTTTTATCCATGTGCTAACATAACTGCACAAGGGTTTTCTAATCATCAATTAGCCTTTCAACACCATTAGCTAACACAATGTAGCATTAGAACACAGGAGTGATGGTTGCTGGAAATGTTCCTCTGTACCTCTATGGAGATATTCCATTAAAAATCAGCTGTTTCCAGCTAGAATAGTCATTTACCACATTAACTATGTCGAGACTGACGACTAAAATACTGATGTTTAAAACCCTGACATGGTTTTGGCAAAGATACCGGCATATGAGTTAAAGACAAAGGTTGAGCTGATAAAATTCACTGAGAGATAAAGTTTAACACAATCATTCAGTTCTACGTTAGACACAAATACACAGAGACTGGATTGACTCTCCTCCATGGAAAATAGCTAAAGTTTGTCCATAAAGTGGCTAGATTTATCATTAGAGGGCCATGTAAAGACGACAAAGTTGCTAAGCGGTATCAATACCCAGAATGGAGAAACCAAACTCTGGTTCTCCTACATAATTGGGCATGAATGTTGAGGCCAATCAGTTGTTGCTACTAAAGCCTACACACTGCACATTTAATAACATATTGTAACTTTTCCTGCTTTTTATTCACACTTTGATGCTGCATTTGCAAGAAAAATGCAGCTATTTTAGCTAATTGGCTATCTTTAAAGTATTCCTGCTAACTCATGACATCCATATTTTGGACAATACTATGTATAATTAGCATAATAACTGATCATTCAAGACTCATGTACATTATACAGTGTATAATAACTGATTACTGCAGTCGCATTAACTTCATCCATTTGTCACCCCAGTAACGAGTATGACTGTGTCTGATATATGCTTGTATTTTTTAAATTCACCTTGTATTTATTTTTAGTTTCTTATAGAATTAACACTTTTATTTCTGGACTCTGAATGGAAGAGAGAAACATCATATTGTTTAACTGTGTACTATGTACATTGCTGAATGACGATAAAGCTGAAGTTGAAGTTTTTGGTTGCATGTAGGTATTTACCAGTCACCTTTCCTTGATTTTGAATAAAACTACATGCTGCTTTGATGACAAAATGCACTGTTTGCTTATTAAACAGCCTTTAGAAATTCGAGAGTCTTTACATTCTTGCCAGGAATTGGACAAAAAGATGTGTAAACTGTAATCTCTGTGCAGCAGGTAGCTATGTTAGCATAAAGACAATAAACAGCTCGCTTTGATGCTGGCAAAACTCACTAATTAGCAGTGATACAATTAACTTCCAATTTCCAGCCTTCATGATGATCTAAACTAGCAGTGGCAGTGGCTTTACGTTGATCTGACACATGTACACGACTGTTCAACAGTTTGAGGTCACTTAGAAAAGACCTTATTTTTGAAAGAAAATTAGTCTTTGTCAATCGAGATAACATTAAATGAATCATAAATCCAGTGTAGACATTGTTAATGTGATAAATGACTGTTCTAGCTGGAAACAGCTGATTTTTAATGGAATATCTGTATATATATATATTTAATGGAATAGGGGTACAGAGGAACATTTCCAGCAATCATCACTCCAGTGTTCTAATGCTACATTGTGTTAGCTAATGGTGTTGAAAGTTCTGGGCTGCTGTTTAAAGATAGAGAAGCAACACTCCTTCTGTAGCTGATGACACTTTATACTAAGGAAGCGTAAATCAGGTGATTAAACACTATTATACTCTATCTACACAGGGGACCTTTAAGGAGATAAATATAAGGTACGGCTATGACTCCATGTGAAAGATTAGATGTGTGACGGTGTGTTTGTGTTTGCATGATGATTATGAACGGTGCAGTAATATGCCCTGAGTCTGATTCATAACACAGAGCTGTTAATTATCTCTGTGTTTTCTGTTTCTTTTATTGCTCAGCTCTGATTTCGGCTCACGCTGTGCGCCGCTTGGATGCGGAAGAGAGAAAACTTGACAACCTGTAAGCATCTCCCTGGGAGAATGAACAAGCAGCTTTTTTTTACTGCATCTCTCCTGCCGCCTCTCTGTTTCCTACCTTTTTAGAATCTGGGAGAACTGTGATGTCTTTCGTTTTGTCTGCAAATGAATTTTGAAGAAAAACACAGTGAACACTTGATTTGTCTCATTTTGCACCTGCAATTAGAGCAATTTAATCACGGGAAAATAAAAACTAATTAAAGCTGCAAGTGGCGTTGATCGGGTCCTCGCATCCTTGCTGGATCACTGAATCCAACTATGTCCACCAGGTGGCGCTGCAACTGAGAGTGTATTTCGGCCCATGGCCTTGTTGATGGCGATCCATCAAAACCGTCCACCAGGTGGCGCTATCAGTGTGAATGTTTATCGGACCATAGATGTGAAGAGGGCCAGAGCCTGATCACACATGTAAAGTTGAGGCAGATTGGAGCATGTAGAGGCTAGTTAGACATAGGGCAGGACCTGAACATCTGAATATTCAAATATTCGGTCGTTGTATTAATTGTGAGATACAATTACTCACTGTCGGGTTACCCTGTTTGAGTTTATAGGTTTTAAAAATGTGCAAAAATTTGGCCAAAATCGTCCAAAATATGACACATAATTCAAAATGGCCAACTTCCTGTTGTGTTTTTGGTATGGGGTCAGTTACATTTTTGTGTGTCTTGATGAGTTATTTATGCTTACCAAATTTCATAGCTGTAGGTGACACGTACTGTTCCTGGTTGAAAATTTACAAGTGGTGCTATTAAGCCATTTTGGCCCACATATGTGGACAATTCCCCTCCAATATCAAATTTTTTGCCGGTCCTGATATGTGTGCAAATTTTCACACATTTTCGAGTATTTTTAGGCCTTCAAAATTGCAATTTTAAATGTGACAGAAACATAATGAAACACAATAAACACGTGGGTTTCAAGAGGTTCCTTACACCGTTGGTGCTCGAACCAAAGCAAGCCAAAATGTACAAGTGGACTGGGAATTAATCACCAACATTGTAGTATTTCAAGATTTTAGTTCATCTTTAGAGTCAAAAACAGAACACCTCAACATGTCACCTTGGATTCTGTGAACCGGGAGGTGCATCCGTCTCAATTTTCTCATGTTTTACGCACAATTTAACAAGAAAACAATCATCAGATTCACTGATAATGACATTATATATGTATTTTTTTGTGCCTTTGGCCATCTTTCTCCCATCCCTCATCTTCATCCTTTCGCTCTTCCTTCTCTGCGTTGCCAAGGGCAACCAGAGGAAAGAGATGAATAAAATAACAGCATCACCTGATCGTCGGGGGGATTCAGCAGGTGTGAGTGCATGCCTGCCACCGTGCACGTGTCCGCCTTGTTCGCGCCACTTGTGGACAGTAGCGAACGCATAAACACACACACACACACACACACACACACACACACACACACACACACACACACTCTCTCTCTCAGTGTAAATTAAGTGTTGTCAGACTCGCAGCTAATTCAGCATGAATATTTAATCAACTGTAAACAAATTTCAACTGCACTGAGTGGTGCCAGTGCTTGTGCCGCATTAGTGCACGTGTACGAACGTGCACGTCGTGTGGCTTGCCCTCTGCCTTGTTAACGAAGAGGTCTTACTCTAACGGAGCTCCGGCTCTCCACTGATCTGAGATGAAATCTGAGCACAGATCAGTGGTCGGATGAAGATGTAAAGATCTAAAGGGCGACAAAGTGCAGGTTCTTAAGTGCAAGGCTGGTTGGGAGAGCGTGTCTGGACAGCATCTTTGGCTAAATAGATTAGTTACTGCCTGTGAGAGGAATGTTTGGCCTCTAGGTTGGAGCTTGTATCCCACAAATGCAAAATCAAACTATGAGCACAGGAAAATCCGGCAGATCTGAAAGCACCTGGAGTTAGTTTTTGGCTTGGAGTCCCTTTAACCAAATCTCTTTGCAACCTTAGTGCAGGCTGAAGTGTGTTTTTCTTTTTCCTCATGGCTGAGGCTTGAAAAAGAAAAAAGTTTGAGAGAAAAGTAATGAAAGCTTGTCTTTCTTTATCCCTTTATAACCCTTGGTATTCCTCATGCTGCGTCCTGGACTTAAAGGATCTGATTGAAAAATAGACTTTTAGAGCTGAGCAAGAAGTATTGGGGCCAATTAAGGAGCCAAAAGACACTGTGAGACTTTGACTAATTGGCCAAAAATGGATGACAATGGGTTGTTTTAGTAGAAAACAACTTTAAAATATGTAACTTTGATGCACAGAGATGATGCATATTTCTGGATTCCTATTATTTCATCCAGACTTGTTGGGTTCTTGCAGATCTTTTTCCTCCAGGTTGGTTTTGTTTTTGGATTTTGCAGTGAAATTAATCGCATTTGCAGTAATTTGAGCCCAAAGACACTGTGGGGACATGTGAGACTTGGATTAATTGGCCAAAAATGGGTTGTTTTAATAGGAAACAACTTTATAATTTGTAACTTTGACACACAGTGATGATGAATTTTAATTCCAGATTACTGGATTCCTATTATTTCATCTAGACTTGTTGGATTCTTGCAACTTCTGGATGTTTTTTCCCGCAGGTTGGTTTTGTTTTTGGGTTTTTGCAGTGAAATGAACCATAGTTGCAGTAATTTGAGATTAAAGGCACTGTGGGGCATGTGAGACTCGGATTAACTGGCTAAAAATGGATGTTTTATTGGAAATCAACTTTTAAATGTGTAGCTTTGATGCACAGAGATGATGCATTTCATGCATTCTTGCAGATTTATTTCCTCCAGGTTGTTTTTGTTTTTGGACTTTGCAGTGAAATTAACCTTATTTGCAGTAAATTTGAGCCACACGACACTGTGAAACTTGGATTAATTGGCTTAAGGTGGATGAAAATTTATTATTTTATTCAAAAACAACTTTTAAATGCTTAACTTTGACGCACAGAGATGATGCATATTATTGGATTCCTATTATTTCATCCAGACTTGTTGGATTCTTGCAGATCTTTGTCCTCCAGTTTGGTTTTGTTTTCAGATTTTACAGTGAAATTAACCATATTTGCAGTAAATTTAAGCCTAAAGACACTGTGAGACTTTGATTAATTGGCAGAAAATGAATGAAAATGGATAATTTTATTGGAAAATGAAGTTTAAATATGTAACTTTGATACACAGCGATGATGCATTTTGATTCCAGATTATTGGATTCCTATTATTTCATTCAGACTTGTTGGATTCTTGCAGATCTTTTTCCTTCAGGTTGGTTTTGTTTTTGGATTTTGCAGTGAAATGAACCATATTTGCAATAAATTTGAGCCGAAAGACACCGCGAGACTGAAAAAAAATACACTTTGAAAACCGAGCAAGAAGTAAGTAAAGAAAAAAATGGAAATATAAACACCCACAACTTCCATGACGACTGGAAATCACCTAATAGGATTGAAAGCTCCAGAGCAGCTGTTAAATGGGCCTTGAGGCGAGCTTGTTTTGCCAACTATGAACCGCGTTTAAAGCCTGTTAATCCTATTGTCGAGGGCTGTATTGATTCAAACGGGCAAAACAAAGGCAGCCTCTTGGGTCTGTGTGACATCTTAAAAATAAAAATTAAAAAAAAAAAAAAAAAAAAAAACAGCTGCATGTACTGTAGAACACACGTTTTCTTAGGAACCAGGACGGCAGGACATAATGCTTCAACAATGAAAAATGTGTCCAGTAGAGGTCAAGTGTTTTACCTTGCTAACATGTCCATATGGTGTTTTTCATATATTTGAAGAGCTGTTTCACTTTAAAGCTTAAAAAGGGTTTCATATGTAACAATCCTAATGGAAAATTCATCCTTTTTACGTCCTCAAAGGAGCATGTGATGTAAATTTTAACATCTACACAAGACCAAGATGAATCTGAGCATTCTGTCTGCACATGTTCTGTTAAAACAGATGCTTTTCACGACGAGAGATGAGATTTACTGTCATCCACGCCTCTGCGATTCTGCTGTAACTGAGGCAGGGTTGAAAGGTTGATGTAGCTGACAGCGTCGCCAATCAATAATCAATGAATCACTCTGACATCTGATAAAAAGACTGACATTTTTAGATGTGCTGACGGAGCTTTGTTCTCATGAGAGTTGTCATATTGGCAGCCAGGTTGGGCTATTGGAGCGCTGTCCAAGAATTCCCTTTAGCCAAAACTCCTGAGCGCTGGCCGGAAGCGATTAACCTTCACAGAAGTCTTTGTCATGGTGCCCACTTGCCAGCTAAACCCCTACAATGCTCTCTGTTTGCCAAAGTGAACTGTCTGTAGTCAGGGTGATACCTCGTCTGGTTGCTGCAGTATAGAACACAAACTGCCATCTTCCATCTTATCAAATAGTAAGAGGCTCCATCTTGTGGCACAACGAGGTACTACAACTAATCTGGATTACATTGTCTAGCGTGCCTTATCAGGTAATATATCTTTAATCAGTTAAATTATTATCAACAATTTAGCAATTAACAAATAATCATTAGTAGGGCTGGGACTTCAATGGGTTAATTTTGATTAATTAATTACAGAAAAAATAACGCCTTAAAAAAATAACGCATTTAATCGCACCTTTCTCAGTTCCCTAATTTGTGGCACACCGGTAACACTGATGAACACTCCAGCCCAGTAGGTGGCGGTAATGAACCTAAAGTCTGTCTGTAGCCGTGAAGAAGAAGTACAGGAAGTACTGAGTGACGTCAGAGCACGAGAAAGTTTGGTGAACAGTGAAGGAAGACGAGACCACATTCAGCTTGTTGGGTGGAAAGTTTCTTTTAAATCTTCCCGATGGCAGCTTGGATAAAAGCCTGGTTTTGTGTAAATTGTGCAACAAAGAGTTTTCTGATCAATGCAATGCAAAACATGTTGCTGTTAGCACCAGAGCTAATGTTAGCTACGACAGTCCTGGTACTGGCTAACGGTAATACAACTTTTCAAGACATTGTAAGTGCTTGAGTTTAGAAAAAGTCTTAAAATGTTGAATATAATCACTATAATTGCACTTTGAGTTTGCAGTAATCTGTGAATGTAGTAGATGAAAAATGCACATAAATAGAAAAGAAACACATTTTTGTTGTTTAAGTTCATGTATGTCTGTTCATCAATTCAGCTGTCAATTAAAATTTATTTGAATTGAAAAACTTTGTTTATTGTGTCAAATATTGCTATTTGACAAAAATGCAATAAATCACAATTAATTGATTACAAAGCCTCTACTCAATTATTAGTTTTTTTTTTGTTTTTTTTTTTTTAGTAGCGTCCCACCACTAATCATTAGAGTCTATAGACTGAAGTAGTCATTGCAGGACATGGGATTAGCTTTGATTTTTAGCTTCATGCTTTCCGTCAAACACTCGTCAGATACTTCCTATTATTTCGTCCAGATTTGTTGGATTCTTCACATTCAGATTAAGAAAACGTTTTTGTTCCCAAGGGACAATTAAAAAGGCACTTAGAACAAGTAGTGCAACAATGATGTAAGAAATTGAGAAAAAAAAACAAGAAATTAGAGATAAATAACATAAATAAAACAAATGGGGATAAATATATATACAAATGTAGAACAAGTAATATAATAAGAATAAAAATAAAATGAAAAGAAAAGAAAGGGGGGAAAAAAGGGAAAAAAATGCATGTTCTTGTAGCACTTAGGTCATTTTTCCTCCAGGTTGGTTTTGTTTTTTGGATTTTGCAGTGACATTAACTGTATTTGCAGTAAATTTAAGCCTAAAGACACTGTTAGACTTGGATTAATTGGCTGAAAATGGATGAAAACAGGTTGCTTTAATAGAAAACAACTTTTAAATCCATAACTTTGATGCACAGAGATGATGCATGTTATTGTTGGATTCCTATTATTTCATCCAGATCTGCTGGATTCTTGCAGATCTCAGATGTTTTTTTCCTGCAGGTTGGTTTTGTTTTTGGGTTCTTGCAGTGAAATGAATCATATTTGCAGTTATCTGAGGTGAAAGACACTGTGGGGACATGTGAGACATGGATTAATAGACTGAAAATGGATTATTTTATTGGAAAACAGCTTTTAAATATGTAAGTTTGATGCACGGAGATGATGCATAGTATTGGATTCCTATGATTCCATCTGGACTTGATGGATTCTTGCAGTTCCCAGATGTTGAAATTAACCACATGTGCAGTAATTGGAGCCGAACGACACCATAAGACGAGAATTAATTGGCTGAACACGGATTATTTTATTGGAAATCAACTTTTAAAGATATAACTTTGACACAGAGATGCTGCATATTATGGGATTCCTGTGATTCCATCCAGACTTGTTGGATTCTTGCGGCTCTTTTCCTGCAGGTTGGCTGAATCACCCAGAGGTGCACCGTGATTCTGCGTTAATTACTGTCTTGTGTTTGTGCATCAGGCCTGTGGCTCCACTTTTTTTTCTTCTCCTTCTTGCAGGCGCATGCGTGCGTGTGCGCGTTATTTGCTCTCCGTTTAACCTCGGAACAGCGGATCGAGGCGATTCTCTCTCTCTCTCTCTCTCTCTCTCTCTCTCTCTCTCTCCTCCTTCCTCCTCACCCTCCTCCTCACCCTCCTCTTCCTACCTGATTCAGATCCGCTCCGGCGCTATGCGTACGACCGCGTCCCTCCTCTCTGCAAGCCGAGCTCCGCCGGAGAGACCCGCACGCTGCTGCCGCCGCTGACCGCCGGCCGCCCCGAGCACCCGACGCCGGCCGACGAGCCACCCAGGCCGGGCAACAGGAGCGGCAGACACCGCCGCTGGTCCACCCCCGGTGAAGAAGAATTAGGTAAATAACGTGCACATTTTGTCGACACTGAGGGGGTGTAATGTGTGCAGGGGGAGGCTTCGGTGGCCGCCGGTACATCCGAGCCGGACATGCAGGAGTTGAAATGGTTGTCGGTGTTTATTGTGCTCCGGTAAACGGAGATGTGGACGGAATGAATGATGAAGCTGAGGCTCGACAGCCTGTTGTGCGTCCGTTCCTCTCCTTCATTCTCTTATTATTTTGATCTTTGTGCAAACCTGAGAGTCATATTTCCCTTTAATTCCGCGTCTTTATGAGTGAATCCCGTGTTTTTGAACATGTAAGTTTGCCGTTACCGGGGGCGGAGAGAGACGCGCACTGGGTTTCAATAGCGAGTCCAGCACTGTAATCAAGGAAACGCGCACACCTGCACGCACGCGCGCACGCACACATGCATGCACAGCCGACATGTGTGTGCACTTTTTTGGCAGCTCCTCTCGCTTCTGTTGCATGCAGAATGTTTGAAGCATCAGCAGCTCTGTCAGCAGCATCCAACCTCCTCAGTCCTGGTTCTTCTCATCTGAATCTTCACTGTGCATCTCATTTAAAAACAGCACAACCTGTAAACCTCGAAGTGTTTTCACTCGAGACAGGAAGACCTAAAGAGGAACTGAGAAACAAAAACGGCCCTCGTTGTCGTAGCGATCACACAGGAGGAAGAAAAGTGAATTAGAGTTGTTGATGTGTTGTGAACTTCCAGAAGCCCCCATCCACCTCCTCCAAAATAAAAATAAAAACCTCCAGTGAGCTTTTCTCTCCTGATCAATAATTCATCCCTCCATCTTTTCCAGAGTTGGCGTCCCGGAGCCTGCCGTCCCATTCCTCATCCTCTACTGAGTCCACCCTCTTCTCCTCAGAGCTCCTCTCCTCTTGCAGCTCTTCACCTGCTCACTTCTATCTTCTACCGAACCCCTCATGGCGTCCAAGCTCAACCCCAACGTCCTGTACGTGGCGGGGCCCGGCGAGTCGCTGGGGTCGCCTCAAGCGGACTCTGAGAGGACTCATATTGTGAGTACGGTTCAGTCTACACCCAGAAATAGCGTCACATATAAAACACCACAGACTTACTTCCTTCGTCCACATGGCAGGTAGAGGTTTCACTTTGACATAAGGAGTGAAGACTTTCAAGTCCTATCACGCTGCCAGCTAAAGCACTGTCGCAGCACAAAAACGTACATCTTAAGCTCTGCAGAAGCAGCTTCATGCTTAAAACAGTCTGACCTGCAACCTAAGAGGAGAAACAAACTAATTTAGATGTTCAAAGGACGTGTTTATGAGGTGGTTTTACCTCATCTCTACAGTGGGAATCAACATGTTCAGCACAGTCTTCATGGAAAACTGGTTTTTCATTCCCACACCTGCCTGTTCCTGCCAGAGATTATATTTTTTTAAAAAAACTTAAATGAGCTCACCCTGGGGCTTTTTCTCTGCTGTTAACCCTTTATAACCCTCACTTATACTGTTTACACAGTTTATCAGAAACTGTAATAACAGAAAGAATAGTCTGTTAGAAAGAAACATGCCTGGTGTCCGGTTTCAAAAATTAGCCAAATCTTAGCTTATAATTGTGATATTTCATCAAAATCACTGTAAAAATCTAAATGAAAGAGACTGAGAACAAAATATAACATGTTTGATTAATGAAATAAATGTGGCATGGTTCAAAAACAGTGAACAGAGGAGCCAGTTGTTGGAGATACATTCAGCATGGTGAAACATCTTTCTACTGATGATGAGCAGAGTAGAGAGGAAACGTCTGGAGAGGCTCTAAATAGTTAAATATCTGTAGTATGTGGAGACACAACCACCACAATGAGACCAAACTAGTCACAAAGAAATGCAAAATGACACAAAACACAAATGAGACACAAAACGTCTAAAAAAATTAAAGAAATGAGACATGAAACGGCATAAAACACGGCATGAAATGACAAAAACGAGACAGAAAATGATGCAAAACTGAAAAATTTAAGAAAACGACACAAACGAAACACAAACAAAATGCAAAGCGACAAAAAACACAAAATGACACAAGAAAGACAAAAAAACGACAAAGCGACGAGACGTCGACAAGAACATACTGGATTAATAAAAAAAGTCTGTAGAGGCTGGAAGTGGTTTAATATCTACAGTAAGTGGAGACAAAACCACCACAAAATGACAGAAATAAGACAGAAAATGACAGAAATAAGATGCATTGCAGACATTTGTTAAAAATGTAAGTAGTAAAATATCTATCGTGTGTAGATTAACCATTTTCCCAGTGTTGGTTAAACTTGTGGACACTTGGAAAAATGTTGTACATGTTGACTCCATTTATTATTTTATTTTTGAAGCTTTTTTTTTCTTGCTTTAAGTTTTTGGTTTTTTTTTTTAGCCGTGGTTGTGCCGTTTCCAAAACTTTATATTTCAGGAAAAAAAGAGTCCAGAGTGAGTAAAAATGAGACGAGAGGAAAATATATACAGCAACTTTTTTTTAAAAATGAAGCCGCTTTAACTTGATCAGTGGTGATTTCACAGCAACTTTACACTCTATAATATAAATCTGTTCATATGACAAGCATCGGAATGAATAAAAAACGAGAAGTTTGTTCGGTTGCAGCAAGATCAAGCAACACCTAGTGAAGGTGTGAACAAGTCCAGACATGATTCATATTAAAAACATTATAATCATTTATAGATTGGCAGTTCTGAATGTGGCAAATTTACATCAATTTCCCAAAAATAGGGGTAGAGGATAGCAGCAGATACTTTAGAGAAATGCTTCATATTTTTGGACAGCCGGGACAGTTACATACTTACATCGCCTTTATGGTTAGTCAAATTAATAGAATGTTGCATTTTAGTCGTGGAATAAGAAGTATTTAGATCCTTTAGTCACATAAAAACACCATGAGCCTCATTTAAAACACTACAATATGCGTTAAAGGTCTGCATGCATGATTGAAATATTATGAAATGTACTTAAAACATCAAAATAAAAGCATCGTTTATCATATAAAATGGTTTTTTACTTTGAGTGTTTATTACCCTTATTGTGCTTTTTGCTTTGTTTTGGTACTTACTGCACATTTTTGCTCATTTATTTCTTTTCTATCCTATTCTAGCATTATATAATTAGATTACATTTAAGGCAAATGCGTTTTATTTGCAGTAGGAGTCCTGTTTTTAATTTTTTAATTTTTTTTGCCAAACACGCAAAAGTTGTTCTTGCAGTTTAAAATACATCCATTTTCAAGGGGTGGACTAGAAAATCGCTTTTATACCATCATGTAGGTAATATCTCATACGTACAACTTCTTTAAAATGGATTAAAAACTAATTCCATAAGTCTATAATTTTCTATTGATTCTACTCATGTAGGGCTAGTTAGCGGTGATATTATGGGATGCAGTGATGGCAGCAAACAATCCAGGAAGCTCCTTCATTCTATCAGCAAATTTAATGAAGTTTCTACTAAATCAGATCTACTAAATGAGGTTTCTGGTGTTGTTCAATGTGAATTTTGAGTCATTTTTCCCCTCTTTTTCCAGGCTGGAGAAGCTGGAGAAGAGTCATCGGACAGCGATGGAGAACAGGAAGAGACGTCGCACAAACTGATCCGCAAAGTGTCGACTTCTGGACAGATGAGGACGAAGGTAGGAGAAGATCTCTCAGCTTCTGTTGCTCTGTATTACAGCCTGGTTCACACCATTTTGTACCGTAGATGATGAATTCGAACATTTTTCACCCCTTGCTGAGAGCTTTTCTGAACTTTTTACATATTAAAACTTTACTTTTTCGATGTAAAAAGCAACGGCATTGGCAAACCAGAGAACAATGAATTTTTCAGGCTTTCAGTTTAAGAATTTTTCATCAGAGGACACTTTGTGGAACCTGGTTAAACATTTGGGCCACTTGATTATAAGAGCGAACAGACTTTATTGGTTGATTCAGCCAATCAGTCTCAGTATTCCTACAGTTTCTACAGTTTTCTTTAGCAGACGCTTTTATCCAAAGTGATGTACATCTAAGAGTAGAAACAACGGCGCTAAACATAGCTGCTCAGCATACAGAATGAAAGTTACGATGCAAGGGATGGACGAAAGTTCGACGGAAAGAAAAATGAAGCGATGAAAAGAGGAAAAGAAGGAGAAACTGTAAAAGTGTTCGATTGTTTAAACTTATTGAGGTTTATATGTTGTACAGTTGGTTGAGATGGTGAAAGAAAAAGGAAAAAAGATCCTGCTAAACTTTTTTCTTATTTTTTAAAAAGCTATTTTGTTGGTGGGGTTATGTAGATCGGCGTTGGTTTGCTGTCTGTCTGTCTGTCTGTTAGCAACATTACTCAAAAACAGCCCAATGGATTGGATGAAGGTCAGAAATGACACAAGGACCAAGTGATTAGATTTTGGCAGTGATGTGGCTTATAGTCTGGATCCTTGGATTTGTTAAAGATTTCTGTATCGTTGCCAGATAGCGGCATGGCGTCACTGTAACTATGACAACCAGTGAACACTACATCAGCTGCCTGCTGATGATCACATGATTGAGATCCTATTACAAATCCATTATCGGAACTTATCCATAAGAAATGATACAAGGAGCAATTGATTAAATTGTGGGGGTGTTTCTGAGTCCCATCAATTCCCGCCGGCTGCTACATATTTAAGTCATGCAATTTGGTATCCGTACATAACGTACACATGCAGAACACACACCTGTGCTCAATGTAACGTCACCTTGTTGTGGATACATCTATATTAAATGAACACATTCGAAGTTGCCCTGATTTCTGATCATCAATAACTAACAAAAAATACTGCATTTCTGACAATGCCATATGGGGGAATGAGCAGCCTTGGAGGAGTACTGCGCTCTCTGACTGCTTTTCTAGTTGATCTTTAAACACAGCCCTTCTTTTGCTTAATTACAGAAGAAAATTAAACGTATCTACAGTCTTATATATCTGTATACTCAAAATTAAGTGACAGTAAAAAAATGTTGATACAACTAATACGCTACATCAACACACACTACCATTCCAAAAATTTGGGGCCACTCAGATAGTTTCATGTTTTCCATGAAAACTCACACTTTTATTCATGTGCTAACATAATTGGACAAGGGTTTTCTAATCATCAATGAGCCTTTCAACACCATTAGCTAACACAATGTAGCATTAGAACACAGGAGTGATGGTTGCTGGAAATGTTCCTCTGTACCTCTATGGAGATATTCCATTAAAAATCAGCTGTTTCCAGCTACAATAGTCATTTACCACATTAACTATGTCTACACTGGATTTATCATTCATTTAATGTTACCTTCATTGAAAGAAAGTGCTTTTCTTTCAAACCTAAGGACATTTGTAAGTGACCCTAATCTTTTGAACTGTAGTGTAGCTCACTCTAACTCCAGGTAGACATCATGATGGTCCACTCCTTTGCTTTGATACATTTTCTCTGATTGAATTGTAGCGGAACACCCCGGTTCTCAGGGTTTAAACCACTATCTTGTCCCTGTCTGATGTTCGTTTTGGTGTAACTTTATCAGCACTTACATCAGACTTATCTGATTCCCGTCTGAGTGTCAGCTGACTTCCTGAACCATGTTCCTGTCTTAGCACCACCCTGACAATGAGTTGTGTTCTGATGTTGAGAGAGCAGCAGCTTCCTTTCTAATCGGACTCCTGATAGTTGGAATCTGTTTTACTGTAAGGAATCGATAGCTTGATGTTCTATCCTCTTACAGGCACACAAGCACACACACATTTATGTATCTAAGTGTGTGTCTCATTAGTTATTGATCCACGATGAGAATATTTCCAGCTGCTAAATGTCTAAACTACTGTTGTGTGTATAAACGTGGAAATCATTATCCATCACCTGCATTGACCGTAAAACTGTAAAACATACTCGGCTCAATGAGGGGACACCGGATACCCGTCGACCCCTGTCGTCACGGCGACGGCATCCCATAATGCTTTGCTTGTTCCCGCTGCAGCACAGCAGTATTGGATATCAGTCTGGTATTGATCCGTTAATTTTGTTCGATTTGTGGCGCTTGCATATGAACACAGCGCCGGGTTGCCATGGTTACGGGGTCAGAATTATGGGTGGAGGCCGCGACCGCATTGTTTTTATGTTTTGACCTCTTTATGTGATATTTGTGGGGTTTTTCTGTGTTCATATCAAGTAGAAAATGATTGTATAACTTAATTTATCTGAACAAATTTCCACAAGTGTTAAACTGCGTAAGACAGAGGAAAATCAGACTAAAGGATGTGTAAAATATGCAAAATTAAGGATTAGAATAAGGGGAAAAAAGGAAAATTTGCAGTAAAATTCAAAAATTGCACTTAAAGCTGAAATCTTTTAAAGGAAAGTTGACATTCAAGTGTGTTTATGCATTTGAAATTGGGGTTTCTGACAAAATTATGCAAGAGAAGGCTAACTATAACTGTTTATTTTAGAAAAAATACAACATTTTGGAAAAGAAAAATAATTGTCTTGGCAACATCACATTTACTATAAACTTATGAGGTTTAAAATTTATAAAATGATTATACAACCTAATTTATCTAAGCAAATTTCCATGAGTTTTAAACGGTGTAAATGTAAGATGGAGCCAAATCATACTAAAGGACATGTAAAATATGCAAAATATTGGATTAAAAGAAGAAAAGAAAATGGAAAATGTGCAATAAAATTTACAAATTGCACTTAAATCTTAAGTCTTTTAAAGGAAAGTTGACATTTAAGTGTGTTTCTAACTCTGAAATTGTGGTTTCTGACAAAATTATGCAGGAAAAGGTTAACTATAAGCCTTTATTTTAGAAAAAAAACAAGATTTTGGAACAGGAAAATATTTGTATTAGCAACATCTCATTTAGGATAAATTTATGAGTTTAAAATTTAGATTATGTAACGTAATTTATCAAAACAAATTTCCATGATTTTTAAACAGTGTAAATGTAAGATGGAGCCAAATCACATTTAAGGACATGTAAAATAAAGGACTGAAAGAAGAAAAGAAAATGGAAAATGTACAATAAAATTAAAAAATTGCACTTAAAGCTTAAATCTTTTAAAGGAAAATTGACATTTCAGTGTGTTTCATCCTTTGAAATAGTTGTTTTTGACAAAATTATGCAGGAAAAGGGTAACTAAAACCCTTTATTTTAGAAAAAAAAACAACATTTTGGAACAGAAAAAAATTGTATTAGCAGCATCATATTTACAATGAACTTATGAGGTTTAAAATGTACAAAATGATTATATAACCTAATTTTTATACACCAATTTCCACGAGTTTTAAACAGTGTAAGACAGAGCCAAAACATACTAAAGGACATTTAAGGTATGCAAAATAAAGGATTAAAAGAAGAAAAGAAAATGGAAAATATGTAAAAGAATTTAAAAATTTCACTGAAAGCTTTAAACTTTGAGAATAAAGACATTTAACTGTGTTTATACCTTGGATATTGTGGACTTTGACAAAATTATGCAGGAAAAGGGTCACTATGACCCTCTATTTTAGAAAAAAAAAACAACATGTTGGAACAGAAAAATAATTATATTAGTGACATCTCATTTAGAGATGAGATTAAATTTGTTTTGCGATTTTGAAAATGACAACTAAAATGAGGGTTTTTTCACAGCTTTTGAGAATATAAACATGATCGTCTTACGGAAGCTGCAACCTAATTTATTTTATTTTGACCTTTTTATGTATCATCTGTGGTGTTTTTCTGTGTTTTTATCAATTACAAAATGATTTTATAACCCAATCTATATAAGCAAATTTCCACTATAAATTTAAAATATATAAATGATTGAAGGAAAGAAATAACAGTTTAAATTTCAAGTGCTTTTAAAGGAAGTTGACATTTAAGTGTGTTTATACCTTTTGAAATGGTTGAATTTGACAAAATGATGTAGGAACAGGGTGACTATGACCATTTATTTTAGAAGAAAACAATTATACGATCAACTTCAGTTTAAAATTGTGTTGTGATTTTGAAAGTGACAACTATCAGGGCTTTTGAAAATTTAAGCGTGCTCGTCTTACAGTCTGTGATAACTTACTTACTAGAAATTTGTACATTTTTTTGCTATTCCTGACCATCTGATAGACCAAAATGTCTGTTCTGCTTGAGTAGTTGAGAAAACTGTTCATTTCTTGTCATTTTGGCCTCATCCTAAACTCCTATATACTGGAAAAAACCCTGAAATGGAAGAAGAAGTGGACTAGACGTCAGATTCGTTGACACTAAACCGTCAGTGGGCTGAACAGTATGTTATGTTATGTGGGATTTTTTTAGTGCTTCTTCTTACTGACAGGTGTTGTGTGGGACTGACTTCAGGAGAACATTGCTGCACTCATAAATCATTTTTAAAAAACAGTTTTCAGTCCTTAGTTTGAGTCCAAAGATGCTGGCAGCTCCTTTAAGCCAATAAGACGGGAGGTGCATCCCTTCCTAAGTCATGTGACTTAGATTCAGTTAGTCATCGACTACAGGATTATGTTTCAGTGACAAGAGGATTAGTGTGTCCCTTTTGTTTGTTTGTGTACATGTAGGTGTGTGCATCCATGTGAATCTGGTTTGTTAAGCTGCTCCACATGGTATGTGTAGGTTTGTTGTTGTTGTTGTTTACTCCTTAGCTCAGTTTGCCTGGTTCCGTAGTGTGTTGGCGCTATTGTTGAGGAGGCGCTAATTCTTATCAAGCATGACATGATGCTCTGACACCATTAGATTAATTCAGTCCCTCAGTCAAGAGTCCCTAAATAATTATACAGATGCTGCGATAGCCCTCAGACGACGGGGCGTGTCATTTCCATTTCACTCCGGAGACGCTGGTGTCGGCTGTAATTAAATATCTTTGGGTTTGGAGATGAGCTTTTTGATACCGGGGCACCAGCGGAGCAAATACTGCCTATCTGGAGCCATTTTTTTAAGAAGCACATGGCCACATTTTCAAACTAAACATACGTAGTTTATCATGGGTTTCGATTAAATGGTCTCACTGTAAATGTTGTGTTGCTGCTGCTCTGTAATCAAAATGAATGTGACCTTGGAGATTTGCTAATTGGCTGACTCTGTAAAAGTCAGCCAGCAGACTCTTGTGACTGATTGAGATTGATTTGCCATTCGAGTGTAATCTTGTTTTAATGTCTTTTGTGGGAAACGGTTTCAGCTTTTGCAGCAAGTTGTTTGTTTGGGGTTTATATTCAGTCATCCCTCCCTTAAAGCCGGGGTAGGCAGTGTTGTTTGGCATCTGTTTTCAGGGTTTCTTTTATGTTCTTTCATCCCAGATCAGGTGAGGTGGTATAAAGACCAGTAAAGTCTGCAGCGTAAGCAGGACATGGTGGATTTAACAGGACTTTTAGCTGAAATTCCAACATTTTCAGAATTTTTCGCCCAATGGAATTTCTCAATAAATCTGTCATGAGTTGGAAATTGAATGAGATGCCACTTTCAGACATCCATATCTCTTGAAATTTATGTCCTGGAGTCTTCAGGTTTTCAGGAGATGCTCAGAAGCTTTGGGTGAATGGAGAGAATGTAGCAAATTCTGGAAAACAAGCCTCAGTTTTTTGTTTGATGCGCAGTGTTGGTTAGGAGATACTCATTTTCCATTGGATTTGGGTCACTTTTGACCCATGTTGCGCATCAAAGGGTTAAGACCTTTCAGATTCAGGATTTGTTCAAAAATCACAAATAAAATGGATTGTCTCTAATATGTACGATCTATTTGATCAATGTTTTTGTGAGAAAACTGTCTGAATGACTTTACCAATGCTTAAAAAACTTTCATATGTTAGTAGAAATGGGAGTTATAGTCAATCAATGGTGGCACAGGTAAAAAAGTCATTTGTTTCCAAATGGCCAGATGGACGTCTTGAATCATGGGTAGCTTGATGAAATTTGGGATAGTAAGAGATGGAAGTAACATCTACTTGTGTGTAAAGTTTCAATAACCTTCCATGTTGTCTTCGGCTAAAATGTTTCATCTATTTAACCAAATAACTCAACTCATTGATTGAAGTCAAAGCAACTTGAGGCCTTCTGTACTGAGAAAGATTTGAATCGTTCACCAATGGGTGGAAAATTCAGAGAATAATGGAACTTCTGAACATCTCTTGAAGATTCCAAGATGTAAACTTAAAGAAATCCGGACATCTGAAAGTGGCATCTCATTCATTTTCCAACTGGTGAGAGATTTATTTAAAAAATTCTATTGGGTGAAACATGATGGAAACGTTGGAAATTCAGCTGAAAAAAATGGCCAGATGTCAGTTTCAGATGCCAAAGATCATTCCTACAAAGTTTCAACAGATTCTGAGATGGTCAGCAACCACCTTTGCTGAGTTGATCCAAATCTTAAATGATCAATATGAAGCACAGTATCTGTTTGTGTGTAATTTTTCAAACCAACTACATGATTCAAACAGCAAGAGAAACCGTTTACTACATTGCCTAGACCTAATATTAGCAGCCTGGACTATTTGGCTATCCATCTATTTGGCTGTTCTCGTCAGTTATTTCTACTAATAGTCGACATAGTAAATTTCGTAAATGCAGATCTGTGTGTTTTCATGTCCAGTGAACACACTGCAGCTCAACATATAATGGCAAATCAATAGCATGCATTACATCCAGATACATGCTGTGCTAATGTAGCAGAGCACTGCATAATCCACTGTCCAGTATTGGTTATCAATACTGTGGTGCTGAAAAAAAGCTGCATTTTTAGCGTATTCTGTTCATTTTAGAACAAATAATTAGCACCAATTAACATCTCTGAAGCTTTTTTTCAGTAAATTAATGACTTTTAGACATGCGTCTGGACATCGGTCTAGTTGGTTTACAGAACTAAGCAGGAACTGTTGCAGCCTCGTCTTGATCAATCATCTTCACCTCTGTTCATACAGAACAGCTGTTTACTGAGCCGTGTCTTGACGAGCTGTTTAAAGAAACACTGAAGTGGTTCACTTGAAATGTAAGGATTTATTTGACATCTTTGTCTTCAGCAGCAGTTATGTCCCTCGGGACTTTCTCTTGATACATTTGGTGGAAAGCAAAACGAAAAAGTAAAACAAAAATGACAGAATAGCAAGTCAAAATGTTAGACAAGCAGTAGACTTAGAGCATTTGAGACCAGGGTTGCACCTTAAGGTAAGAGTGAAGTCTCAAAGCAAAGTGACATGGCGGTGTGATATGTATAGAGTATATTAGAGGGCATCCCACAGCAGTTATTTTCATCTTCTTTCAGACAAGGTGACAGAACTTTGTCAGCTTGCCTTCATTTATGTAACTCCAGAAGTTTGAACCTGTAGCTGGTGAGCTAACCGCTAATGGGCTACTCCCCTCTGGCTTTTTCTCTCAGGGTTATACTTCATTTTATTCAACACAGAGTTATTGAAAAGGAGAGCGTGATCCCCACAAGGCTGGAGAATGGTCTTGTGGGGGACCACTACATACTGGGCTTAGCGGTGCCCGGGATGTAGAGGTGGTACCCACAAAGTAGCAACGTTTTTTTTTTTTTTTTTTTTTTTGCTTGCAGAGAGATGAGCATTGTCTTCAAAATGGATAATCCGCTGCCTTACTGCATGATCCTACATGTAGGTTTCCTTTGAAGCTCTTGTTTGTTACAGTAAAGGGGATTTCTGAAGCTGTAATGCACATATTTGTAACTGAATTCTACATCATGGGAGTCTAAATGTGAAGTGACATGGTGGTGTGATATGTGTAGAGTATATTAGCGGGCATCTAATTTAAGCCAAAGAGTCATCTTTTTTTACATATGACAGAAATTTGTCTGCTTGTCTTAAAATATATTACTCTAGAAGTTTGCTTAGCTACTTGACTTTCATCATTTTTTTGTAAATATGTGTAGCTGGTGAGCTAATCGCTAATGGGCTACTCCCCTCTGGCTTTTTCCTCTCAGGGTGATGCTTCATTTCAATCAATACAGAGTTATTGAAAAGAGGAAAACAATCCCCCAAAAGGCTGGAGAGTGGTCTGGCTGCACCTCGTTATCATTCTGTCATATTGCTTGTTGTTGGTGTTTGTTTAAACCAATCACAGTCATCTTGGTTGCTGCTAAGCCCAGGATGTAGTGGTGGTGCCCCGAGAAGAAGCAACAGGGGGATTGTTTTTGCATGCAGGGAGATAATCATTTTCTTCAGAATAGATGATCTGCTGCCTTACTGCATGATCCTGCATGCAGGTTTGCTTAGAAGCTCTTGTTTCCAGTAAGAAAGGGAGTTTTAGAAGTTATAGCATGCAGATACTTGTACCGGAATCTGGGGAGTCGGATTAAATGACTACAAAGAGGTAGATAACAGATCATAGAGTTCATTTCTAGTTTATTAATTTGGCGTCTATGGGCAGGTGACATAGTGTGGTGGAGATCTTACAGTACTATATTACAGAGATAAGCTGGCTAGGGAGGAAAAGAAAAATCAGTGTGAACTTTTTAAGCATTAGAGGGTTTGCTAATCGAGCTAGCTATCCTTTAATGTAAATAACAGCAACGCTAGGTAGATGGCCTGTGAAAAACCTGCTCAGATTTACTTTGCAGCTTCAGTTTCAATGACTGGAGTGTGATTGGAGTTCTGGACGATCAGACTGCAGATTGCTTGTCACACAAAGTAGTTGGTTTGTGGGAAGAGCTGATATGTAAAGCTATATTTGAAAATCAAAAATCTCTCCGCTCGCGGCGGCTTTGAAGATTTTGCGCTGTGTCATGTTGCAGCCAAAAGTCTGAAAGTTGTGTAAACGGGCAGCACTCCGAGCAGTTTATGCTCCTGTAACAGTTTTACTCACTGTGGGTTCATTTTTCATCATATTATAAAGTCCTACGTTTCTACAGAAACCCAAAACCACAGCTGGAAATAGAGAAAACTCAAAAATGAAAAAGCTACAATGCCATAAATCACTGAAAAGAAAAGAAAAATCAAGTCAAGTATCTCTGATGGCTGATGAAATTAGAAAAACCTAGAATTACATATACCTTCTTTTTGAGGTGTTAATAATACTGGTTAAATTATGCTGTAGATATTTTACTCTGTGTGCAGAAAAGTCCCTGAATTTTTTATCTTGTCACTGTTGGTGACAACTGAGTCGCAAAAGTTTAAGTAAACGGTTTATTTTTGACAATTTCTTGAATATGACATGTCGAATAAAGTGATTTTTGATTAAAATTCCACAATTTCATGCTTGGATTTGGTTATTTTTTTATGCGTTTCCAACCTGCCAGCGGGTGTTTCGAGGGTTCACAGGGTTTAATCGGCTTTTTGTCAGTGACCGTTGTGATTTTCTTACTTTCTTTTCTTTATTTCCCATCCCTCTGTACCTCCAGGCTCAATTACGTAAGGTTTCACACTCTTTCTTCTTCCTCCTCCTCTCTTTTTTTCCCCATCCTATTCTCCTCCTCCTCCTCCTCCTCCTCCTCCTCGTCTTTGCGTTGCTTCTCATTTACTGCGTGGAGCATGAAGGAGAGACGGGAGGCCGGAGAGCAAACGGCTTCTGTGAATTGTGTGTATATACATGTGTGTGTTTATTTGAGTAGGCCGATCACACAAACTAATATGGACGTGTGCATGAAAGCTCACACATGTAGAAAAGGCTGATCCCCTTGTTATGTTTGTTTCCGACTGCACAGGACATCTCCTCTAGACTTCCTCCTGTCATTGTACTGTTTTTATCCTCCTGCACTTAGAGATGTCGTTTTTCATTGCATTCCTAAAAACTACAGGCTTTTAAATGTGTTTTTTTTTTAGATGCGACCAATCAATAAATCCCAACTTTTCTCTGTTTTCCACCCCTTTCCTTCTAAAATAGCAGCAGCAGCACTTCAGATTACCTAACGGTTTCTGGCGGTTTGAGTGGTGACCAACAGGTAGCGCTTTTATTTTGTTTTTTTTTCCCATTCCTGTGGATTTCCTGCGTGGCGCTTTGTTGGAATCAAACCCACTATATTTGTTCTTTTCTATCCGAATCTCGCTCCAAGTGCAGAAATCCATGTGGGCGTTCACTGCAATGGAGATGAGTTTTCTAGATGTGTGTGTGTGCGACAGAAATGGCTAGAGGAGAGTGTGTGGGATGGCCAGTGTTGTGTGTGTGTGCTTTGATTTATGCCCTCGGCTTGATGTGATACAGCTGCAGCAGTGTGTGGGTCAATGCAAGAGAGAGAGAGGGAGATGGAGAGAGAGGTGAAGATGGAGAAAATTAATAAGTGGAAGAGCGAGCGAGGTGGAGGCCGAGTGGAAAGTCGCAGAGAGACAGATCCGGAGTCGGTTATGTAAGAAGCGCACAGAGCAAACAGCAGCCTCTAATGCCCGTATTTACCATCACAACAGGTTGGCAGGACCGCCGAGGAGGCGGCTCGGCTATTTAAGACGCGTTAAAACACATTGTTTGTGTACTGCAGGCTTTACGTTCTCTACCTCCATGTTTCAGAGGTTGAGGAAGATCTTCTGTGTTGAATTGTTTCAATCAGTGAATCTGTTGATGCCTTTCAAACCGCTGTACTGACGCAGCTTGATGATTTGTAATACAGCTAATTGCCTGTGAGATGAATCTTACAATCACTGACCAACTTACACTCTAAATATTTTACTTTGATCTCTGTCAGGCGTGGCTAGTCTAAGTCCCAGTATGATAGAATTTTCCTGGATAATACATACTTAAAATCAATCTACTGTGTATGCTTGACTTTCTCCAAGGGGATGAATAAAGTGTCTGACTGTTTCTTTCACTATTTATTTCTATCTCTATTTCTATCTCTATCTCTGTTTCTTTCTATTTCTATACCTATTTCTATCTCTGTTGATCTCTGTCTGTTGATCTCTACCTTTTTCTGTCTAAAACTATTTCAATCTCTATTTGTGTATGTTTGTCTATTTCTATCGATCTCTATTTAGATCTATTTGTCCGTCTCTATCTCAGTTTTTATCTCCTTCTGTCTCTCTGTTTCTCTCTATTTCTATATCTATCTGTTTCAGACTATTTCTATCTTTTTCTATCTCTGTTGATCTCTATTTCTATCTCTATTGCTATTTTTACCTATTCCTATCTCTACTGATCTGTCAATAGCTTATTTATGTCTCTGTTTCTATCTATTTATGTCTTTATTTTTTATTTTTTGTCTATTTCAGTCACTATATCTGTATATATTTCTATCTCTTTATTTCTATCTATCTCTGTTTAGATCTGTTTGTATCTCTGTTTCTATTTTGGTTCAGCTCTATCTCAATTTTTTATCTGTTTCTATCTCTCTATTTCAGTCTATATCAATCTCTATTTCTCTTTATTTCTATATAGATCTCTATCTGTTTCTGCCTATTTCTATCTCTATTTCTATCTAACTTTTTGTCTATTTCTGCCTATTTCTCTGTATATTTCTCTGTCTGTCTGTCTTTATAAAAAAGAACATTGCATTTCTGCATCTAACTAGGTTGTTAATTTGTGTAGTTTTTTTTGTTATTATTATTGCCCTTCCTGGTCAAGGGGAGTTTAATTTCTATCCCACTCTCACTATGTGCTTCCTTAAGGAGACTCCAAAGGGAACTGAGCTTTAGTTGGGGTCTATGTACAGGTTTCCTAACCCTAGGTTCTCAATCACAGGTCTCCCCACAGTTTGAATTGAACTCGTGTGACCAGATAATTACTTCTGCACGTGGTTACCTGGCGACAAAACTACTTGAATTGAAAATTAAAGGCCCAGCTCACAAGTCTCTGCATCATTGTAGTGTCTTGTTTCTCCAAGTTCGGTCACTGCTAACCAGCTAGCATCTTCCTATCCCGTCTCACATTTCCTAACCTGCAGACTGTCCATGGAGTTTTTTGATTTCAGCTGCTTCTCCAGTCAGTTTCTCTTTTTGCTGGACTTCAACTCTGCTGTCAAACCTACACATAACATCCTTGATATAGTCCACTGGATCCCTTATCTCTTCTTTTGAGATTAAAAGAAGTTGTTACTATATCACCTTGTTTAATTGTTGCCTTTTTCCCACCACATGTCTTCTTAACTTGGTGCAAATGAATTATTCTGTTGACTCTTGAGCTACTTAAATCCCGCAGAACTATGCCAGAGTTCTGTATCCTGTCCTTCCTGCACAAACACCACAAGATTGCAGCGATATAGAACCCAATCGTTGCGAAAACCTCAATACAATTCCTCTTAGCTCTGTGTAAACACTGATCAGTGTCACATGTCAGTTAAAGAGCCAATAAGTCAATGTGTCTTCATATGATTAGAATTTAAATCTTCTCTTATGTGCTGTCTTTGTGTGTGTTCAGTGGTTGATGCTCCGCTCCATCTCTGATTAACAGCCGATCATTCTAATCATCAATCATCAAAATAATCAACAACGCTCTTCCAGGCCGCCTCCCCATTGGCTGTCTGTTTATGTTTGCTCTGGAAAAAGTGGTCGATCCGCCGGCCAAATATTGTTTGTAAATGTTAAACTTTGCTGTCTTTCTTTTTGGCCGTTGGGACTTGTGATGTTAGAAAAAGTTTCATGGTTAAAAAATGTCTCCTGGCAGCTGCAGCTTTGGCAGGTGAGCCACGGAATTAATTTCTGACACCGAACCATCTAAACCTCCTCCTCAGAGCATTAAAAATGAGCAGCTGTTGGAAAAATAGAACAAAAGAATGATACACAAAAGCAGCTGCTCGCGCTGGACACATTTCGCTGATTAAAAACCTTTAAAATACTAATCGTACGTTCGAATCTGTTTGAACGGTAGATAAACATTTTGTCGTCCCTTAAAAGCTTCTTTCATGATTCATATTTGCTGTTGCAACATGAAACCGAGGCTCTTCCAGTATTACTGCTTGTGTTTTATCGGTAATCTATGATAAAGCAGCTAACATGCCATGATCCAAAGTGGACACAGCGCACATTATTGATCCGCTGTAATGAAATTACTGGACGTAGGCTGTTAATCATACATGCATGAGTGTCCTAAACCGAACGGACACTTACTCACTGTGGATCTAAATACGGAGTCAGTGTCTTTCTGACTGGGTGGTGTTTGTTAACTGGGTTTCTATTGATTTGACCTCATGCTTCCTGAAGACGGATCCAATGAGAGGAGTCGGTCAGAGAAAGCAGAAGTCCTCAAAAACTGAAAAAAGAAAAAAGGAACATTTCTGAGGTTTGTTGGTGTTTTTTTGGAGAAAGCAACAAGAATCCGCCATGAGAACTGTTCTGTTTTCATACTTGGAACCATTTACACTGCAAAGTCTGGGAATCTTGGAAGAATACGTTGCACCAGAAGATTATAAAACACTTATTTTTGACTATCATGGTTGAAACAGGGAAACAAAGTGCAGAAAATGGTGACGCAGAACACTTTAGATCACTTTCTGTGTTATTTTTAAAAGGCGGAAACCTTTTTCTGCTCTATGGTTTCACTTCTCACTTCACTCCATCTCTATTTTTATCTTCTTTTGGCTGTTTATCTTTTGCGTCCATTCTTATTTCGATTCCTCTCTTACATTGCCGGAAACTGGTTGTGTTTTATTCCTCCTGCCTTGATCTCTACATGTTCCCTTCTCTTTTCTTTCTGACCTCTGTCGTCCATCATTCAGTCATCTTTTCTTTTCCTTTCATCCCGTCCTCCTTCATCTGTCTACTGTGTTGCTTGATATTGTTTTGCACTTCTTCAAGTCATCTTTTTTGTTCTCTCACTTGTTTTTTTTTCTTCCTAACACCCTCTCTTTTTTCCGAGCCTTTCTTGTTTTGCAATTGTGTTTTAATGAAATCAAAATACAAAATACCACTGATGAATTCAGACCTTGTTCCAGAGCTTTCAGTCATAGCACACGGCCTTCAGTGTCCGTTAGTTTGCACAGTTGTTGTCAAGCATGAAGGTCGACTTTTAGGGCAGCAGGAATGAGATTTCATTTCCAGAGTTCCAGATTGCAGCTGCAATTTTTTTGAGAGTTAAAATTTCTCTTATTTTTATTCCAATATGATCATCATCTGTCTGTTTTGTGGTTAAAAGCAGTAGTTTGTCGTCTTCTCTGGTTCAGTTTCCTCCCCAGCTTGATGCATGAAACGGTCATATGTTCCAAAGATAAAGCAAAAGGAATGATATCAGATAAAGTTATCTCAAAGATTAGGGTTCTTTTTTTATCTTCATTAGTATCGGCACAAACCTGAGCCCAATCCTTTGTTTACGTCTGTTGTCACAAAGGGAGATTAAAGTTTGTAGCAGAATTATAAGGATGCAAATGTCCAATGATTTTGTTTGTTTTCTGCAGCATTTCCAATCAATAATTCATTAATTGATTAATTGGTGATGCAAGTTGGGCACAATGAGCATTTGTCTTTTTCTGGTTTTTCAGTTTAGTTCTGTTACATATGCAGTCAGGATATCGGGACATTGTTCAGCCAACTAAAAACACAAGAGGTCTTGGTAGAGGTGCTTAAGCTTCCCTGAAGTCTTTGTCATGGTGCCCATTGTGCCCACTATCTGTCATTGTAAAAGCATGACTCTGATGAGTGAACGCTCAAGAGTGTGGAAAAATAGGAAAAAAGGAAAAATACTCTATCCTCTTTCTAAGGTATTTCCTTGCAGCTGTTAGCTGATGTCATCCCAAATTATCTTCCAACAGCCAGACGCTGTCAAAGAAGATATGCCAGGACTTTTTGATCTGGTCAAAGTTAGATATTGTCTATTCTGATGTGACTAAGCAGACGAGTTGTCTCCGTATTGGTCTGTAATCTAAATCTGACTACTCTCCCATCGAAAATATATACCCGAATATCAGAGAGAATCCTCAGAACTGATGCTGGCGTTGCTTGCATGTACTGCTGCTCTGTTGGTGTCACTTCTCCTGATACATCAGTAAACCGTACTCCCAACCTAAGTCATCTGAGTCTCCAGTGTGTCTCTCTGTGTTTGCCTCTTCATCCTCTCTCGACCTCACTGAACTTTCACAACAAAGAGTGTACATGTGGAGTCTTCAGGTTACTACTAGAGATGTTAAACTTGCGTTGTTTAAATCTTTAAACTCTGGTTGGCGGGAATTAAGCATCACAGAAATCTTTGTCATGGTGCCCATTCCTAGCTAAACCCACATTTGCTAGCACAAATGGGTACTACAGTCAGTCAACAAAACTTGAAATATGTATAATCTAGAAAAATAGTATTTAGAGATAAATGGTAAATACTAAATGATTGGATAGGGGGCAAATAAACTTGATTGTGACATCCCAAACAAATATCAAATCACTTGTCAGTCTTTAAGTCAATGCAAAAATGGGTTATGGATAGACAACTAGTCAATAGCGTTCAAGATTTACCAAGTTATGGGCTTACAAGACCAACTGAGGAAGTAGGTAGCACCATGAAAAGTTAGTCTGGAGTCCTGTTTACAAAAGCTGTGTGATGTTTTTGAAAAACTCTGGAACTAGCAACCTTGAGTTGAAACTGTTTTGTCAGTTTTGTTTTGCAAGATCATGAATGAACTGTCAAAATCCAAAGAAAAGAGCCTGACAGAGAGCTAGAGTGAACCGTGTGATACCTAAACAGAATGTCAGATCTTGGCTCATATTTTTGTTGGTCCGATCTTCATACCGCATACTCCTGTGGTTAGTTTTACCTGATTAGATGTTTATCTTGTTGTTGCGTCACCTCTACTCAGGTTTTCATGTCTCGACATTGTTTTGTGTCGTGTGGAACACTTCAAGATCAAGTTTTATTAACTGGCTAGCACGTCCAAATGGGGTTTATGTGCAGAATAAGGAGTTGTTTAAACATTTCCACCATTAAAATGCGATGTAGCGATAAAAGTCTCAAAAACATGGACTTCCAGGGTTTTGGTTTCTTGTTCCAACATGTGCGGCTTTAGTATTACAACTCACCACTGATTAGTGTTTATAGTACACTGCATCTAAGCCGTTTTAAGGCAGGAAGGGATTGTTTTCATGGGAAAAAAGCTTCTAAATGTGGAACTTTCACACACAGAAGGGAGTATTTAGGTGTTTGATCGAGGGACTTGCATCATTTTTCTCATAATGATCCACGTTGAGCATGAACACTACAAAGATTTCTATCATCCAGAGCAGGGTGAAGTGATTTTTAGGTGGGTTGAGGTGACATTGCTTACAGATTGGTTGGGAGGACTGTAGAAAGGGACGGAGATTGGATGGATTCATGGATGCTGTTTGTTGTGATGACGTAATACGGAAATGCGAGAAGACTACAGCGAAGGGATGGAGTTTGGTGACGAGAAGTGATATGAAAACATGCGGCCAGAGACTCTGTGAGGAGGGCGTGATGTACGGATAATGCCGGCATGTTTGAGAGTGTCCATACTGTCCAGGCGGAGGTAACTGTTGAGTTGGCGAAGAGTTGAGGCGGTGTAGACCGGCGGCATGTTCCTGTCGCAGCGGGACACGCTGCTCTCCACCCAGCCGAAGTCCCGGTAGACGTGCTCAGTGTGGATGAAGGTCTGGTAGTTGGAGAAGCCTGATCCTTTGTTTACGTCGAGAGTAAATTCTGGAACAGAATCGTAGGGATGCATCTAAGCCGTTTTAAGGCAGGAAGTGATGATTTTCATCGAAAGAAAACTTCTAAATGTGGAACTTTGACACACAGAAATGAGGTTTTAGGTGTTTAATCGAAGGACTTGCGTCATTTTTCTCACAATGATCCATGCTGAGCATGAACACCACAAAGATTTATATCATCCAGTGCAGGGTGAAGTGATTTTTAGGTGGGCTTACTTCCTTTAACACCCGAGTATCGATCTTTCTCCATCACTCTTCCTCTCACTCCTGCTGTTTCTCCTTTTTTTTCTGTTTTTAGGTTGTCTTTCTCCTCTCCATCTTGCCCTGTCATTCCCTTCAACACCACCATTAGTCTTCAGTCTGCAACAGGCCATTAAGGGTGGAGTGTGTGTGTGTTTGTGTGTTAGACGAAGTTGATGAGTTATCTACTGCGGCTGTGTCTCACATGCTGACACTCACTCTGGAAATGTGCTAATGATGAGCAGACGACAGTGTCTTGTCACAAATGAAGTAATGTGTTGCTCCCAATCAGCAGCAGCTGTGTGTTTGTGTTATCGCTAATGGGCCAACACACTTGACAGGTGTGCGTTTCTGTGCGCGCGTGTGTGTGTGTGTCCGCGGCGCTGCTAATGTGCTAACGCGTGTTATCAATCAGTGAAAAATGTGTATCCACAGGCATGTATTGTTTGCCGCTTCCTTGCCGTCTCCTCGTTAATGGGAACTGACAACTCGGAGCGTTTGTCTCGTGCATCTGAACTGGTTTTGTTTTCCGTCTGTGAGGTTTCATGCTCAGTTAGATGAAGTTAGTTTTCTTGTAGTCTTCTATGCAGTTAATGGTGCTGCATGTGGTGCTGACAGATTGTTTTTGTGAACAACTCGCTGCATCTGTAGCTGTCAGTCTGCGTTTAAAGATAGTCCTGAATAACGCTGCTATCTGTGACTGTATTTCTGTTCTGTTTTGTGGTTTTTATGGGCATTCTCAGCTTGTGCATCCACGTCAAAATATCGCCAAATGACACCAAACGAAACCGACTTGACCCTTTTTTCTGCACAGATTCTAGGATTTAGCGAAAGCTGCCGAAATGGAAGAAAAGCACCAGAATTTAAAGGATAATTCTGCTTTGTTTCTAGTCTGTTGTGCTTTTATGCTAGCTGGCCAACAAAACAGCTTCAATTTTTGGAGGTTTTATGAATTTTCAGTTAAATGGCTGTCATGAAATAACCCAAAAATGGTCTAAAATGAGTTTAGAAGTGTCCACACTGACTCAGAAATTGTGCATATTGAGATGACTTGACATAAACCCCAAAGATTCTGCTGAAATTGCATATTTAGATTTTTTTTGTCTATGAACATATGGAATATTTGGTGCAGTAAAATGGCCACACTGATACGCATCTTGTATATTCCGGTGATTTTTCTGTAGTCTACTTTAGATTATTTTTTATCTAGTTTCACTTTATTTTATTTTACCTTCACTTTATACCTTAATATTCTGTGTTGTCTTATTGTTTAGCCCTTTATTGAATATCCACACTGCTGTAACGACTTAATTTCCCTCCAGAGATTAGTAGTCATGTAAGTTATTATTTCTGTGAACATATTTACACCTTATGTCATTTGCCCATTTCTGTATCACTCTTTTTTCTATATTGTTTTCTATTTTTTACCTTATTTCACTTAATTTAATTTTATCTTATTTTGTTTTTAATCTTATTTATTTTTATTTTATCTTATTTATTTTTATTTTATTTTTATTTCACTTTATTTTATTTTATTGTTTTTATCTATTTTATTTTCATTTTATTTTTATTTTTATCTTATTTATTTTATTTTTATTTTATTGTATTTTTGTTTCTATCTTTTATTTTTTATCTTATCTTTTATTTTTTATCTCATTTTATTTTTATTTTATTTTACTTTATTTTATTCTACCTTCACTAATTTTGTGTTGCCTTATTATTTATCCCTTTTATTGAGTATCCACACTGCTGTAACAGCTTAATACAGTCATCTGAGTTTAAAACGAAGAACTTGAAAGTCAACTGAAGTTTCTTCTCTTGTGAAAACAAAATAATCCAATAGGGACACATTCTTCAAATAACCAGTTGCTCATAAATCCCATATTTCTGCCCTTTTTTTATTATCTCTTCCTTTTGCAAGGATTTAACAGCACCTGACAGGAGACTCGGCATGAAGTTCAGCTTCAGTGTATTAGAAACCGTCGCTGTCCGTGTGTTGAATGTGTGTAAACAGGTTGAAAGTGAAAATAGAACTTCTCACATTCAGCAGTCAGAAAAGGGTTTTACACAAATATACAGACGCTAAATAAAGACGCCGTATTTCAAGTAAGTGATGCATTCAGCGGGGAACATGTAGACTGTGTCCTATTTCAGGTCTCATCACCTCTTACTGTAACGCTGCATGTTTCTATTAATGAGATGCTGAAGCCACAGCGTTTCCTCTGCTATCTCTGGCTGCTGCTGGCCTTTAAAACAACACCAGGACTCAGTAGAACTCCTCTCCACGCTCCCAGGTTCCCCCTTTTTTTGTTTGTTTAACTTTTTCATTTTGTACTTTTCTTTTTAAAAGTCTCGGTGCACCCCTTCTTTCTTTCTGTCTTTTTTTTTTTACCCTGCTATCGCTTCATCTCTCTGTGACCAAAAATAGACTCTGAGTTTTTGTCAGCCTCTCTGTCTCTTGAAACCTCTTTACCAGGAAGCAAGAGACAGTAACCGCAACACACACATTTATACACACACACACACACACACACACACACACACACACACACACACACACAAACCTGCTGCTTTTGCAATACTGCTGCCCCGAGAAATCAGATAACTTTTCTGATTCAGTTCATTCTTTTAGACTGCAGCTTGTGTTGCAAAATCAGCGTTTGTAGTTTTTCACTTGCCTGTGTGTGTGTGTGTGTGTGTGTGTGTGTGTGTGTGTGTGTGTGTGTGTGTGTGTGTGTGTGTGTGTGTACATGTGTGTGTCCGTGCGCTGCCACATGCCCTGACTTGAAGTACCGCAACAAGAGTAACGGTCTGAGTCAGCAGCATGGAAAAACACATCTGTTAATGACACTTGAAGTGAAGAAGAAGAAGCTCTGAGTGTCTGAATCGTCTGTATTCTCTGCTGCTGCTGCTGCTGCTAGTTCCTACTATACATAGAATTTTTATGATAATTACAACTATCACTGCACGAGACCCCTGATCACTAAAACAATCTTTTGCATCCAACTGTGCACGCTCATAGCAATAATATCTGGAAATTTATTTTAAGAAGTAAATAATAATAATCCATTTTATTCTTAGACGGCTTTCGAAACACCCAAGGACACCGTACACAGTAGACAAAGTTAAAACAACAATATAAAAAGAAGGAAATTTAACAGTGAGATGTAAAAACGTGTCGCACATTTTTGGTTTATTAACCCTCTGAACCCCAAAGCCCACTGTTGGGTTTGTTATCTTTTGAAAAAAATAATCAAAATGACACCGTTTATCTGAGTGAGAAACTGAAAAAAATGAAAAAAAATCACTGAAATTTCAGCTTTCAGACGGTTCTTGAACTGATTGCGTGAAAATTAACCAAATTAATGTTAAAATTCAAGCTATTTTATTCATTTATTCATTTGATAGGGACAGTGCACATTAATGAACATAAATAGATGCTGGAGTATAGTAACAATGCTAATTTACATCCACAGTCTCTAAAAAAAAAAAAACCTAACAGTGAAACAATAGGACAATAGGTCACATTACAAAAAGTACACAAAGAAGTTAAAGGTCAATGGTCACAAGACTGGTTCACTTTCAGCCACAATATTTCAGCAAATTCGGCGCCTCTCATTTCTAAATAAGATGAGATCAAACTTTATAGATGCTGTTGTGCTAGATAGTGCTCAGAAAAAGAACCTGAGAATAAATGAGATGCCCAGCAGAAGTAATAAAAAGTACCATACGTGACTAGAATAAAACAAATAAACTAAAACAAGACTAGAATACAAAAGTTAAAAGTAATGCTGAGGTAACCCAAAAAACTCACCAGTGGGTTTGTTTTCTTTTGAAAAAATCACTAAAATGACACAGTTTATCTGAGTCAGAAACTACAGAAAGTGGGAAAAAAATCATTGAAATTTCAGCTTTCAGACGGTTCTTGGACTGGTTGTGTACAACGTCGGGGTCAGTCAGGAAAATGAGCCAAATAAATGTTTAAATTCATGAAATTTCATCAAAATTCTTCTAAGATCTAACTGTACAGATACTGAAGGAAACTGTTGTGTCACATATTGTTCCGAAAAAACAACGAGAATAAATTAAATGCCTAGAAGAAGTAATAAGAAGTACAATACATGAATGAATTAAAAGAGAACCTAACATAAGATGAGAATAGAAAAGTTCAAAGTAATGCTGATGTAATAAGTGATGTTGCACATGGAATTTTCAAGGAATTTAGTATTAAAATCCTAATGAGTTTAAAAGCTTAACTCAGCAAAACTCCCAAAACCTGCTGGTGGGTTTGTTATCTTTTGAAAAAATCACTAAAATCCCACCGTTTATCTGATTTAGAAACTGCAAAAACTGAAAAAATTGTTGAAATTTCAGCTTTTCAGACTGATCATGTATGACATTAGGGGCAACTGGGAAAATTTACCAAATCAGTGTTTAAAATCAAGATTTTTCATCAAACTGTATTTATTCTACGCATCTCATTTCTAAATTAGATAGATCAAACTTTATAGATGCCGTTGTGCCAGATAATGCTCAGAAAAAACAACATGAGAATAAATGAAGTGCCGAGTAGAAGTAATAAGAGGTAAAATGCATGACTGAAATAAAACAAACTAACATAAGACTGGAATAGAATAGCTAAAAGTAATGGTGAGGTGATATCACTCGTGATAATAAGGAAATCGGTCAAATAAAAAAAGCCATTTGCGTCCTGTAAAAGACTAAAATCATATGTCCTCTTCGCTCAGTGAATTTGCATAATTTAATCAGATCTGCAGCCAAACAGACGTAGGAAGGTTCAGAAGACATTAGATTGGTGATTTCTCATCATCTGCACAGTGGGAATCTAAATATTCAGCAACTATCCCCCAGATGAATGTGATCTCTCAGTGAAGGGTTTTTCCCTGAAGTCTGCAGCTGTGGAGAACCGCTTTTACAATCCTACACCTGTCTGTTCATGCAGAGACTTTAAAAGCTGAACTCGGCTCACCTCGTGGGCTTTTTAAAAATAGTACAAGTAAGTCAGCCCCAAAACACACCGACGGGTTTGAAATCAGAGCCAGAAACGATAAAAACCGAAAGAATTATCAGATTTTCAGCTTTCCAGTGATTCTTGAACTAATCGTCTGTAATGTGCAGCTCTAAAAATGAACCAGATCTAAGCTTAAAATCACAAAATCCCATCAAAACCACCTAATCTACACGACTTTCTAAAAATCTCTAGACAGAGCAGAGAGGAGACTAATTAAAGACTTAAAGAGGAAAATAACACATATTTGAGCAATAAAATGCCTCATAATGATGTCCTACCATTCATTTACGTCCTCTGTACTGGACATGTGTTTTTGTTGGATATCTTCTGACTCATTTGAGCTTCCATACTAAATCCTGATGTGTTCAGTAGAGGACATCCTGGTCTTTCCGATGATATCTCATGTGATCTGGTGGGATGAGAGGAACTTTGTTTTCATGCTGAGACAAAATGGAGATGGCAGCAAAACGCAGGCCTTCTGACTGTAGAGAGTTTAATCCATGTTCAGTTTAATCTAGTTTCATTAGAAAATGGATTGACATCTTTGTTTTCTTGTTGGCCTATTTTGATTTTGAAGTGTCACTTTTTCTTTTGTTTTTAATCGTTCTGTTGTCCACTACAATGGACATATGTTAATAAAATTCTAAATTGTGAGTTGTTATTTTTGCTCCAAAAAGGCGGGAAATCACAAAAAAAGTTAAAGTGAAAGACACTTTTTCCCCCTCAGTTCTCAGGAGGATCTATAAAGCTGTGAGCACGTTATTTATTGAAGTGTTAACATTCAAGATCTGTTGTGTAGGACTACATGTTGATATCCCTTCTGGCATACATGAGACAGCTAAGACTGTGTGGGATGGTCCAGTGAGTGAGTTCATCCTCTGGGTTATCAGGTGGGTGACCTCCTTTATCGCTGTTTCACTGATAGACCCATGACACCTCCAGAGGGTCCAGCAGTGAATCCCAGCATCCCAGGTTCATCCCCTAGATGCCGTCTACTCACCTGAAGGCCCAGGTGGAGTCCTTTTTCTTCATCCACAGCCATTGACTTCCCTTTTCACCAGCTTTTGAGAGGTCCTTGATCTCCTGCCGGTGGACCTTCCCTTGTACTCCCATGTCCTGGAGGAGCCTGGATGTGGAGGTGGCTACGAATCCTCTGCAGCCTACTTTGACTGGTCGGACCCTCATCTTCCAGGCTGTTTTGCATCGGTGGCAATCTCCGTATACCTCAGCTTCTTGTGCTCGTAAGCCTCCTTTACCTCCTCTACTCTCCCAGGGCACTGTGAGCTCCATAATGTAGAAGCTGATCATAGCACTAGGTCAAGTAGTAAAATATCTGTGGTATGCAGGGCCATCATGTGTTCCAAGTACTGTAAAAATACTGTTTGCTTTGGGTAAAATGAATATTCAGGAACAGCTTTTTGTGTCTTTATGGTTCATAAAAGACATTGTAGAGTTGTGTCTTCTTCTGGTTTCCATAGAGGTGCACGACTTTATTTTGCAGAGAATAAAACTGTGACAGAAACGGCCAAACAAACAGAAAATCTCCCAGAAACTTGTTGAGATTCGGAGGGTTAAAACTCCAAATTTAGAGAGAAATTATAGGTTTTTTTTTTCTTGCAGCTGTTTGTGTTCATTAATCGACCCCTTTTAAGGGAAGTCCGTCTGAATGTTTGAGGTGTTCCTGCTCATCTTAGGGAGGGTTGCGTTGTTGCGTTGGTTTTTGTTTTGCCTCTTTGCCTTTAAGAGTTGGAACAGCTGCACATAAACACTTTTACCTTTTGACACCTGGGTTAAAGCCGACCTTTAAGCCTTCTGTAGGGTAGTAAGGAATTGTGTCACTGAGGTCACCACAGGTCGACAACAGTTACGACTGAGGCATCCCAAGAATGAGGATCACAGCCACTTTAATGGCATCAAAAAAGCTTATTTTAAAATGATAGATCTGAATATATTTTCGAATCGCGACCTTGTGGCATGATAAAACAGGTTTGACTGTTGGAGGTTCACGGTTTAGAGGTCTGGAACATCTGAAGGAAGGTTGTTTGATGTGAGAAGACACCTTTTGTGAAGCTGCGTAGGTTTGAACTTCACTTCCTGCCCGGTTTGTTGCATAGGCGGGCTCCCTTTGTGTTCCCTAGAAGTGGCAGTAGCATGTTTAGCATTTTGTTTATTCAGATGTGTCATTATATCATGTTTCAGCCTGCTAGCATTGGTATTGGTAACATTTCATGGTATAAACTTTCATGGACACTGTTTTACATAACTATAGCTCTGATGCTACTGCTTTTAGTACTTGGAATAATGCTATTCAAGTGGTAACAGTCATTTTAAATGGTTAGACTTTGCTTCTGAGTCTTGTTGGTTTTAATTTCTGACGTAAAAATGCTTTTTTTTAAAATATTTGTGATAGTGTTATTTAAGTGTCTACAGTCATTTTAAACAGTTTAACTTAGTTTCTGAGTCAGAGATTTTGGGTGCCGTCTTGTTAGGTTTTAATTTATGATGTAAAAACGTTGTTTTTTGAACTTGTGGTAGTGTTATTTCAGTCAAAATAGTAATTTTAAATAGTTAAATTTACCTTGAGTCTGAGATTTTGAGTCCCGTCTTCCAAGGTTTTAATTTATGATGTAAAATACAGTTTTTTTTATATTTGTAATAATAAAATTCAATTATAAAAGGTCATTTTAAATGGTTAGATTTAGCTTCTGACAGAGATTTTGGGTGCAGACTTGTTGGATTTTAATTTAAGATGTAAAAATGCTGTTTTGTATTTGTAATAATGTATAAGTATGAAAAATCATTTTAAATAGTTAAATTTACATTCTGAACCTCAGATTTTGATTTCAGACTTGTTGGGTTTTAATTTCTGATATAAAGATGCAGTTTTTTATATTTGTAATAATGTTATTTCAATGTAAACAGTCATTTTAAATGGCTAAATTTAGCCTTTGAATCTGAGACTTGTAGGGTTTTTATATATGATGAAAAATTGCATTTTTTAAAATTTTTGTTATAATGTTATTTTAGCATAAATAGTCAGTTAAATGGTTAGATTTAGCCTCTGAGTCTGAGATTTTGGGTGCAGTCTTGTCGAGTTTTAATTTCTGGTTATAAAATGCAGGATGTTTTTTATATTTGTAATATAATTCAAGTATAGGAAGTCATTTTAAATGGTTAGATTTAGCTTCTGAATCTAAGATTTTGGGCCGGGTCTTGCAAGGTTTTAATTTCTGATGTAAAAATGCAGTTTTTTATGTTATGTAATCATGTTACTTTAGTATAAATAGTCATTTTAAATAGTTAAATTTAGCTTCTGAGTCTGAGATTTCAGGTGCAGGCTTGTAGGGTTTTAATTTCTGATACAAAAATGCAGTTTGAAAGCAGAATTAAAAATGGACTTCCACTGTTCAAAATGCCCTGAGCAGGTGTTGCCAGAGGAGGTCATGGGGCTCATGTGTGGCGTGCTACGACATGCAAATACTGCGACTATCTAACCTGCACCGTGACCACGACTTAAAACCTCCGCCCCACCCAGACCTTTTGCACGCATCGCTTGTTTCATTTTGAAAAGAAAAAACAGCCACAAAAACAGAAATAACACATTTTCTACAGGTCAGATGTTGCTGTCAAGTTGTTATGGAGGTCAGAGACGATGTGCGATTGCAAAAGGCTGTTCTGAGCTAATAGTGAACGCTACTGGAAAAAGTGTGAGTAAAACCGAGAGAGCGACGGAGGACCAGTGGCAGCCGGGGTGACAGCGCTGGAAGGATGTGGCTTCCCTTCTAAAAACAGAACATCTTATTTTTACTCTAAGAGATGTTTGTGTCCGTTCTGATAATGAAAGAGGTTTCAGACTGACACATGCACACAGATCGTGCAAGATAAGCTGATAGATTGATAGAACCATTCAGTAGATGGATGGAAAACGTAAATAGCTACAAAAGAAATGCACTTCCTCTCATTATTTCTGTAATAGATTTTCAGCAGTGAATCTATTGAAGGCACTCATTCCTCAGTTTCTCTGTCCTGATGTGACCTCCAGTTTCCCTCTTCAGAGCACCCACGGATTCAAATTAAAATGAGTGTCAGAGGGAGAGTTTAAACAATCCCAACTAGCTTCTTATGGAGCTTTCAGTCTTTTAAATGGATTTTTTGTTGCGCAGAAGAGTCTGAAAGAGTTTGCACGATGTCGATTTTGTCTTCTGTCCAAGTCCCCAACGGTCTGTGCAGTCCAAAATTGTGACCATGTGGAGCGTGTGCGTGTGCCAGAAAAACAAATGGTGCTCAAAAGGGACTCTGCAAGGACACCTTTATTTATTCATCACCGAAAGAGTTTTAAATTTTAACGGTCGCTGTCGGACTTTGGAAGTGCTTGAAAGAGGCAGTAGCATGTTTGCTTTGTTTTTGGTTACTTGGATACAAAACAGAATAAGGTTTGAGTCTGTTGCTGTTTATAATTTTGCATAATATTAGCTTAGCATAGCTGATAAGGATTCCATCCGTAGCACTTAAAAGTTCAGTCTGACAAAACAATAGCAGCTTAGTGATACAGTCTGTAGACCTTCATTTATACAACTACAGATGTCCTCAGAAAGTACATATCTTGTTGTAAAGCTTGGATAGGGTACTGTCTTAAATGTAGTGTTAGCAGTATGGTGTACTGACTCTCCACAAGCTCCAAAACATATAGAAAATGTGTATTTTCTATATGCTTGTCATAAAAAAAATGTTTTGTAGATCACCTGTAGTACCTGGTAGTTCCACCAGGTGGAGCCTCTTAATATTTAATGGGACAATGCAATGGGACACCATGACAAAGACTTCTGTGGTGATTAATGACCGCCAACTAGTTGATATTGTTTAGCAGAGAGCATTGTGGGGGTTTAGCTAGTAAAGAGGCATTATGACAAAGCCTTCTGTGAAGTGTAATGACCTCCAAACATACATGTTTAAATATTTAAACAACACAATTTTATGTGGATTTTTCAACTCTAGTAGCAACCTGAAGACTCCACGATTGCACTCTTGAGCATTCATTTATTAAATTTATGCTTTTTGACTGACAGATAGCGACTTCAGCTAGCAAACAATTAACCCAAATGGTGCAAAATCTGTTAGCAAAATCGACATGCAATGTTTTATGTGGATGAAAATGCATTAAACAAATTTAACTCTCTTGGAGATGCTCCATGAATGTCCACTTGTTGAGGCTAACAGCTGTACATGTCCAGATAGTTAGCAGGTTTACTCTTAAAGTATTGTTTTGTGCTTACAAATTTGTTTGCTTGCATGTCAACGCAAATTGCAAGTTTTTGCATTTTTTCAATGCAAAGAATTTCAAACTGAGATAATTCAGATAAGGACCAGAGCCAAGCGTTTCCAATGTGAACGCTCAGCAGCTTTCACACATTACCGTCTCAAGCGTTTCAGGTTAAAGAGGATATTTTTCTCATTCTGTTGCTAATTTGGCTGCAGCGTTAACACATGCAGAAAAGGACCACGACAGGATAGCTGATTTTTTATTTTATTTTTTTTAAGCTCAGTGTTGGCTGTATCATCACATAAATACAACCTGTCTTTCAGGGTGCTGGGGTTCCTTTTCATTTTCATCCTGCACACATGCGGTAAAATATTATTTCCTCTGTTCTTGGCACAGTGAAGTCTTCCTGTTAGAGGATTATGGCCGGACAGCGTAGTGATTGATGAGGCAGAGACTTTGTGTTTGCCATGAAGCTGAGTTGGCGTTCACTTCACTTGTGTTTACACTCTTCCAGTAAATAGACAGCATCAGCGAGGAGGTGGTGAGGAGTGCAGCTCTGTGGATGGATCGATCCTGCTGATCAGGAGACAAATGTGCGAGTCGTGTTCTGATCTGAACATTTTTTTAGCTCCAGTATCTCAAGCTCTCACTGTTACAGCACCATGCTGAAGTATTTGCCCTCTACAGAAATGTTCAAACTTAAATTTTCCAGATCATCAAACTAATGTTTATATTTATTTAATATTAGATGGCGAAAACCCACGAAACACGAAATGTGGTTTTCAAATGATGATTTATTGAAAACCTGTGTCACCCATGTGAAAAAGTAATTGCCCCCCTGAACCTAATAACTGCTTTGGCAGCAACAACTACAGTTAAATGTTTGTTCCAGCTTGTGATCAGTCTTTTCCATCACCATGGAGGAATTCTGGTCCACTCTTCTCTGCAGAATAGTTTTAATTCAGTCACATTAGATGGTTTTTGATCATGAACTGTCCTGTTAAGGTCTTGTCACAGCATCTCGAATAGATTGAACTTTGGCTCGGCCACTCCAGAACCTTCATTTAGTTCTTTCTGAGCCACTCAGAGGTGGACTTGCTTGTGGTCTTTGGATCTTTGTCTTGCTGCATAAACCATTAATGTTGAGCTTTAGGTCATGAACTGATGGTGGATGTTCTCCAGGAGGATTTACTGATAGAGAGCAGAATTCATGGCTTCATCAGTGATGACAAGTCGTCCAGGTCCTCCAACCATCACACTACCACCACCATGTTTCACTGCTGGTATCATGTTCTTCTTGTGGAATGCAGTATTAGCTTCACACCAGATGGAACAGACCCATGTCTTCCAGAAAATTCTGCCTTTGACTCGTCAGTTTACAGGATGTTATCCCAAAAGTCTTGGAGCTCATCCAGATGTTTTTTTTGTAAATACCAGATGAACCTTTATGTTCTTTTCGGTCAGTGGTGGTTTGATCCTTCCAACTCTCCCGTGGATCCATTTCCTCCAGAGTCTTCCTTATTGTGGAATCATGTAGACGGACCTTAACTGAGGCCAGTGAGGTTTGCAGATCTTTAGATATTCCTCTGGGTTCTTCTGTGACCTCCTGGATTAGATGTCGATGCTGTTGTTGAAAAAGTGGGAAAAGCGTTGTTGGTCCACTCCTGGGAAGCTTCTCCACTGTTCCATGTTTCTCCATTTGTGGATAATGTCTCTCACTGTGGTTCTCTGGAGTCCCAGAGCCTCAGCAATGGCTTTGGAACCCTCCAGACTGATGAATGTCAATGACTTTGTTCCTCATCCGTTCTTGAATCTCTTTAGAACGTGGCATCATGTGCTGCTTTTTCAGAGCCTTTAGCTACTTCACAATGAAGACAGGTTCTATTTAGTGATGTTTAGGTTCAACAAGCCTGGCAGTAATCATATGTGAGTGTGGATGGTGAAACTGAACCCAACTGATGAATGAATTTGGTAGATTGATAGCTAAGGGGGCAATTACTTTTTCACATATGGCAAGATGATATAATCATTATCTAAAACCTGCATTTTTTTCGTTTTCTTGGGTTATCTTTGTCTTATAAATTAATTTGATGATCTGGAACATTTAAATGTGACAAATATCCAAAAATCAAAGATTTAGGGGGACAAATACTTTTTCCACAGCACTTTATAATTAGGTGTAAGTCGTAGAATCAGTGATTGAAAAACTCTATGTCAAGAGATGCCTGTTACCTAACAGCAGGTTGTCACGCTCTAACTGACAGTCTTGTTTTCTAAGTGACTTAAACTATCGTCATGCGTCACCTAATTTTGTTTGTCTTATTAATTTCTGCAATATTAATTTGTAGCACAGTATCAGTGTGAGATACCGAGCAGCCAGTCTGAGCGTCTGTAGATTGTTTGCTTACTGACTTCCTGCTGCTGTCTCGTCCGTCCACAGCACCTTAATTTCATTTAAGCGCATCCGGCAAATCTACAGCATCTCAATTAGTGAAGATGGGACTATGTTGTGTTGATCCAGCTCCTCTTTGTGACTCCGGCTGATGAGCTTGGCAGATTTTATCACAGCAGCCTCGCTTGGTTCAGCTTCTAAATCGTCGATGGACCCCATCGCATTTACTCTAATTGCTGATGCTTTTTCTTTTTTTCTTTGAGTGTCCTTTTAACCTCAGCCGGCAGTGCTAGTTTTTTTTCCTCTTGACCGGGTACTTAGCTTAGTTGGCCTGCAGAGGCTTTTCCAGGCTTGGAACAAGGCTTCCTCTCCCCCTGCGATTCGGGCCAAGGACACGACTGGCACAAAAAGATGAGGACAAGACGATTTATAATCATATTAGGAAGGAGCGCTTACCCAGCCTGCAGTCGCACGAACGCCAATTTCTCTCCATTTCCATCTCTTTCTCCCTCCCTGACTCGGCCTTTTGTATCTCGCTGCCTCTGCCGCTCTCTTCCTTAGTCATCGAGCTTGAGGCCGAGCCAGACGGTGAATCATATTAAGAGTTAGAGGTATTGGCAAGTTATCAGAAAGACATACATACCCCCAATTCTTTCTTCTTTTCTTTTTCACTAATTGTGCAAACACGCCCTGAATGCTTTGCGGTATCTTCCAAACACATGTTCAAACCTCTTGAGAGTGTTGACAAAGAGTTTTACCAGGAAAGAAGCCGGTGTTTGCGTAAGAAAAGCCACATCCTTTGAAGCAGAGAAGCGGGGTCGTCTAAACAAAGAGCTGATTGAATATCACCGCTAACAATAAAGACCAGAAGAATGAGGGGGAGAAATAGAAGGAGGGATGATGGGAAGCATGTGAATATGAGAGGTGTGTTTATTGGGGCTGCTTTGTATTTAAAGTAGGTCTGCTCGGGATTGTGTGATGGCATTTAGTGTCGACACCTAAAGAAAGAAGTGTCCTATATAACCCCTGTGTGGGTATTTGTGTTAAATCTGTTGGTTCACCAAGAAAAGAAAAAAAGTGCATGCATGTAAATGTCAGGGTGATTTATCCCTGACATGTGTGTCGTGTGTAAACAATTCCCGAACAAGCAATATGGAGGGCATAAATCACTGTTGGACGAGGGAGTATGTAATTCAATAAACAAGGACATAATTCAATGATTTGTGGCCTTTCTTTGAGCATTGCTGTTGTTAAAGCTCAAATATAAGAGTGTGTTTCTTCTGAGCATGTTCCCTTTGACCAAAAATGTCTCCAGTCAGCTTGTTGTTGCATGTTTATGATACTAATTAATTTATTTAACTATTCCCTTCTACTCTGAAGGACCCTCTCAGTCAGTCAATTGCATCCGATAGAATTGGTGACAGGAATGAAGTTCTTTGCCTTCCAGACCAGTGTCTTCTTCCAGCACCTTCCTTCATGTTGCGCTCGGCCTGCCAACCCTTCTGATAGCATCAGGTTTCCATAACAGTGCTCGACTAGCTGCTTCGTTGTGTCTCACCACATGTCCAGCTAGGGCTAGTCTACTTTTCCTAATGATGGTTGACAAGCGTGCATGTGAGCCATATAGCAACTTGTTGGTGAGGTGCGATTTCCAGGAGATGTTTTGTACCATCCGTAACATTCTGGTAGAAGTCCCATCAATTCTTTTTGAGGCTGTCTTCATTATTGACCACGAGTCGGATCAATAAAACGAGATTGATTCCACTGACGCCTTTGAAAACTCTCATTTTGGTTGCCGTTTTAATTGGAGATACCCATATTTTTAACAAGAGAGTGTTTCTATATCAAGTGCTGTGTTGGTGTAGCCTCCAAGATATAGGAAGTCATCAACTTGTTCGATTTCTGACCCATCTAGTGCATACAATGTGTCCTCAGATGTTGGGTTAAGGTGCATGAACTTCGTCTCTCCAGCATTCAGGAAGAACCCAATCTGAAGGACCCTCTGGTGGAACTTCAGGGTTGTACTACGAAGCTGCCTCTATCACTATGGCAACATAGGCAACAGGATAGGATCGTATCTTCGACTTACACGACTTATTACCTTTATCAGCTTTTATTTCAAAGCACTACAATGAAAGTTTAAGTTCGTGTTATTGTTAGTTCTTTCACACTGACCCAAAATAAAATCAAACTGAAGCAAGAAAGTAAGGAAAGCAACAGGGTAAAAAAAAAAAAAACAAAAAAAAAAAACCCTGAATGAATACACTAGAATTGTACAGGAAGAACTCCGTGACAATGTAGTTAAGACCATAGACTTCCTCCAAAGTCTCATCAAAAATTCTCTAAATGTATGAACTATAAACGCACAGGAGGAACTCTGTGATAATGTAGTTCAGACCATACAGCTTCTCTAAAGTCTCATCTTCCTTTTGTTCCAATCCAAAATTATTTTTTTGCTTTCTTTCTTTGAGTGTGCTGCAGTGTGTTTTTAATCATCTTATCCTATTTACATCTTAAATTCAGGTTTTATCACCATTTTCATATGATATTATAGACACTAAAAAATAGTTTATTTTTAACAGTTTCATTCTCATCTCCACTCAACCGTTTTTTTACACTGATCCAAACCAAATTAAACTGAAGCAAGAAACTAATGAAAGCAAAAAGGTTAAAAAAAAAAAAAAAAAAACTAAATGAACAAACTATTGTCACACAGGATGAACTGCACGACAATGTAGTTAAAACCATAGACCTCCTCCAAAGCATCATCCTCTTCATTTTCTTCCAATTCAAAATTATTGTTTTGTATTGGTTCTGTTCTGTCTGCCGCAGTGTGTTTTTAATCCCCGGAGGAAAATTAAGTTTTTACAGCAACAATAAGACAACACAGAATATAAGAAGGTGCAGATGATACGATCTGCAAACTTGTTGGGCTGTAGGTAGTTACCATTTTATGCATCGCCCTGCTATGGAGACCAACATGCATTCAGTTTGTGATGCAGAATATGCATAAATACTTTGCTGCTAAGGCCGTTTCACGCTGCTGGTACTGCCGCTAATAGAACAGTTGATTTATCACAGAGAATATTCAACCAATAGCATTAATTTTACATTGATTTGGCCAAAAAAATAAACTTTAAGAGATAAGCTGCAGCATTGAGAGTATACTGAGCAGTAAAACTTGCACCATTTAACAGTTTTCTACCAGCGTTCTTCTCTTGAATCATTTGCAATTACAGTGATTTTTGATTTGTGCAGAGGAAGAGTCAAGTGGTGCATCAAAAATTCCATTTTATGCACAAGGAATGGTGAAGAAGACCTGAGTTGACAGTTTAAAAACTACCCTCCCGTCATCTGTGATTTGGGTTTTATTGAGCCGGCTAACACACAGAAAGCCTGGTTATGTCAAACTTGTTTCCTGTTACGCTCCTCTGGCATTCTGTTATGCATTTTTCAAAGGTGGCCAAGCGTGGCACAGTGACTGAAGAGGATTAACACTAATACAGTTTAAAAACCTGTGTAGGAGCCAATGAGGGCGCTACATTATAAATAGGAACCAATCTTTGTCCGGGCAGGTGTTCTGCCCTTAAGGTAAAAGAGTTTTGACCGCTGAAGAAGCCGGTAATGATGAAGTGTTTGTTGAAGATGAAGAATGTTGGACTGCAATTGTTTGGAGCAATAAATGCACAGATTTCTCTTCATCAGATGCAGTAAAGTTTGTCGTTTCGTCAACTTTTTAAGCACCTCAGGGGCTTCAAGCATTGGCTTAGCCTCTACAAACTGTATGGAGCTTCTTGGATGTTCTAACTGGGTAGTTGTGAACTACAGCAGTGCTTTAAGTTGTTTTTATTCAGCCGGTGCACGCATGGCCGTGCAGTGTGTCTGCAGATGGAGGAGTAAACATGCGCGCATGATAAGATCACGACTAGATCCCCCACATGTTTGCGGCGGCGTGTTGTTGCAGGATTCCCTTCAGTCTGACGAACAAACGCCGGAGTCGCAGACACAGATGGAGCCGAGGCTTCTGTGAAAACACACCCCTCAGTTTGTCATGCTCTCTGCACCACCGCTAACCACTCAGCAAAATCTTGGTAGAAGGTCTATTTTTGTCTCGCCGTGTCTATGTTTGAGAAGCCGAGCTTATTCTAGAAACAGGCTGTTACTGTATATGGTAAATCCCCAACCAACCGTCCTCTCTTTGTTCATGCAGCGAGTTCCGCTTCTTTCTACTTCTTCTTTTTATCTGCTTTGTTACTTTTTCTCACTTCCTCTTTTACTCTTTCTTCCCTTCATGTCTTATTCTCTTTCTTGCTCTCTTCCCTCCTGCTGTCTTTTATTGTTTTTTAACTTTGATTTGCGTCTTTCTTAGCTGTTTTTCTTCCTTTCAGTCGTCTTTATCTTCGGTCAGTCTGTCAGCGTGAGCGTTCAGACGTGCTGCGCAGCAATCTGTCGCTCGTCGCATGGAGTGAACACACACTTTAGCGTGTGCACCAACGCCCACAAACGCACATGCCTGCACCCACCTGTCATGCAAGTGAAGGAGGGGAAGAGGCCATGTCGTTACCACACGGAGACAAACTTCAACACATCTTCTTATCTGCACAAGACTTCTCTTTTTACCTCTTTTTTTTCTCGTTATGGTCTACCACTTCTTCTTCTCCTCCTCCTTGTTTTTGTTCTTATTTTACTTCTACACAACATAAACTACCAATTTTGTTCTTTTCCACTCTTTATTTGATGCATTTTTAATGTATTTATAGCACACTGTATTGTGAAATAGACACTGATTGTAAAAGAGAGATTAAAAGGCAAAGAAAACTTCCTCAAATTGAGGTTTATAAGCTAGAAAGGTTGAAATAATTTATTTTAAGACTTCAAAAACCGCTGTACCGCAAACATTCTACCAGTTGCTTTTAGCAACGGTTGCATTGAACAATATTCAAAGAAACCTAATCTTTCCTTTGGTTTAGTGCAGCAAAGTCCATTCTGAAAATATTCATATTTAAGAAATTATCTTTTTACAAAACATCATGAACAACCTGAATTTTCTTAAGAAAAACAAATTCAATTTCAACAACATTATGCCTCAGTTTATCATTTACACTTTACAACTTATAGATCGGAGTGTCTACAAAGGAACACAACGTTTAGTCACAGGTATCTGGAACTGAATGATATAGTATTTTACTTTTAAAAAAGACAAAAAAACAACAAAAACAAGGCACAATATTACAAAAACGAGACACAAAATGACGAAAGTGACAAACAAAATGACAAATGACACGAAACAAAATGAAAAACAGACAAAAAAATGAGACAAAAAGACAACACAACAACAATGGTATACAAACAACGGATAAAGCAAAACACAAGATGACAAAAATAGGACAAAACAAGGAAGACAAAAAAGGAAACAAAACAACAAAAACATGAGACAAACGGCAAAAGTCATGCAGAAAAGACAAAAAACATCCAAAAAAATGTCAAAATTTTACAAAAAGGAGACACAAAGTGACAAAAAATGAGACAAATGACACTAAACAAAACAAAAAGACAAAAATTGGACAGAAAAAGTTACAAAACGACAAAAACGAGAAACAAAATGACAAAAAACTTGACAAAAGTCAGACAAAACACACAAAAAACACAAATATCACAAAAACGAGACACAAAAAGACAAGCAAACAATGAGTAATATAGTATTTAACTTTATGATCAAAACAACTTGTCATGGTCTAGAAATTATTTTAAATTCATAGTTTTACAAATTGCCAAACTACAGTTAATGTCTTTGCTGTAATTTTTCCACTTTCCAAAGTTGTCCCACGGGCCAGATTGGACCCTCTGGAGGGCCGGTTTTAGCCTGCGGGCCGCATGTTTGACACCCCTGGTTTAAAACATTATGGGTAATTTTTCATTGTGGCTTCAGACAAGCAAAGTCCAGAAAGCAAATCGTTTCATAATAAAGCTGCTTTGTAAAAAAAAAAATAAATGGAAATACAACACAAATTATAGAATATTACTCATAGATTCCACGTGTTTAACCTCAAAATGCAGTTTTGACATTAAAAAAGTTCCTCCTTCCTCCTCACTGTTGAAAACATTTGCACTTCAGTGAGTTACTTTCCTCTTTTTGCAGATTAATGTGAAACCTTCTAGTGTCAAACGGTGCATGCATCATCCAAACATCCCTTCGAGGCCAGAGGAGGACGTTAAACTCAGCTGAAATCATGTTTCATGCTACGTTTGGAAGCAGTGAGAAGGAATTCGACACATCATTGTTTTCTATATGTCAAGTAGAACAAGCACACTTCCTCCTGTGGTTACACAACATGTTTGCAGCCATGAAAAGGTTGAAATCATCCCAGTTAACGTACAGCAGCCGGGCAGCCACCCACCGAAACACGCAGAATAATCCTCCTACGTATAAAAACACATACTGTAATCCTCGGCGTTTTGCACCTTCTCCACCGAGCACACGCTGCCGTATCTGATAAAGCCGTCTGAAATCAGCATAAAGAAGCAGAATAGAAGGAAAGAGGAAGTCAGAAATTAAATATTCATGTCAGCATGGGCGTGTTGGGCAGCGGCCAGCGTGTTTGAAAAACACTGAGTGGCCTTTTTCTCACGTTCAAGTGTCCGACGGACGACCACAGACGCTGTTGTTGGTTTGATCCTTTGTTAAAAACCAAAGGAATCTCTGCAGCAGCCACAAGAACCCAGACATGTAAAGTACAGACGTGCACTCACCTCCATTTTTAGAGCCTCCTCGGGGATGTGCAGTCTAAATTTAGAAGGTCATTTTGTTAAACAAATACAACATCAGCCCATTGGAAGATTGTCAAAACACACCGGCCATGTTTCCGTCAGCGTGTGTGTTTATGCACGTTGGTTTATCTCCTTGCGAACGCTACACGTGCGAGTGCAGTGAGGTTATTTTAACTTTTCTTTGTAAACAGAGGGAGAGTAATGGAGGCAGGGCGGCAAAGGTGAGCGAGTGTAGTAGTGGAAAAGAGGGAGATGGCGTGGTGTGGGAGGAGAGGAGTTTTTATTAGCGTGACGGATCGGAGAGAAGCCCTCTTCAAACCACACACACTTTTACACCAGCACACATGCGTTTTGCAACAGCAGCTACTCTGCTTGTGCAAGTCCCCGCAGTGCAGCCTGTCCTCACAGGGCGATGTTTCAACACGTTCAGCTCTGTTTACCAACCCGGTTGAAGGTTAGCGTTTCATCAGCGCTGCTTGGCTTTTATGGTGAAACAGTGGATGGAGAGGAGCCCTGAACTCCCTTATATAGTAGAACTCTGCACCAACTGTACTCAGTTATCTGTTACTGTAATGGGATTACTTTTTTGGACTTACTAGTAGCTTGACAGCGGGAACAACAATTTGAAATTCCAAGTGATGCTCTGTTACTTTGACATGTAGGAGGTTTTCTGTCGTTTTCCCTTGTGTTTGTTGTTTTATTTTGATCTCTGCATGTTTAGAATGCATAAATTGATGATTTTCTATGTGAAATTTGGAAAAGAAAAGTGTTATTTTTTAGCATAAGCGCTTGTGTACCTCTTAAATATCATCATGTTTGTTTTCAACTCTGTTTACCAACCTGGTCAAAGGTTAGTGTTTCATAAGTCCTCCTTCTGCTTTGCTTTTATGGTGAAACAGTGGATGGAAAGGGGCCCTGAACTCCCTTATATCATAGAACTCTGCCACCAGTTGTACTCAGTAATCTGTTACTGTGATGGGATTTTTTTTTTTGGGAGAAATTCAGTAAATACATCGATGCTAATTGAAGTAATGCTCTGTTACTTTGACATTTAAAAGGTTGTTTTTTTGTTGTTTTCTCTTGTGTTTGTTGTTTTAGTGTGATCTCCATGTGTTTAGATTCCTTAAATTGATAATTTTCTAGATAAAACTTTTTTGGGAAAAAAAGTGTTAATTTTCAATATAAACGCTTGTGTACCTTTTAAATATTATCGTGTTTTCAGAATTTAGTCTTCAACTCTGTTTAGCAACCTGGTGGAAGGCTGTTGTTTCATAGGTTCTCTGTCTGCTTGGCTTTTATGGTGAAACAGTGGATGGAAAGGGGCCCTGAACTTCCTCCTATAGTCAAAATCTGCCCCCAGCTGTACTCAGTTATCTGTTACTGTAATGGGATTACTTTTTGTGGAAAAATTAAGTAAATTCATAGATGCTAATCTAAATAATGCTGTGTTACTTTGACATTTAAGAGGTTGTTTTTTGTAATTTTCCCTTGTGTTTGTTGTTTTAGTTTGATCTCTACAAGTTTAGATTGCATAAACTGGTGATTTTCTATATGAAATGTGGAAAATAAAAGCCCTCCAATCATGCGTTGGATGGTTTTCAGCATGTTTTGGTCTTGTCTTCATTCAGGGGTGTCTGTTTTGGTGAGAAAACATGTTAAGGAGGTTGCTAGCTTCTCCCAAAACAGGTCAAATGAGCTTCAGAGTTCCTCCTACAGTCGTCTCGTTTGCACATCCCCTGTGGCAGAAGTTGATAAAAGTCGCTGCCGGTGCCTGTCGTCCTCTAGGTCAAGCTGTTCAGACCACCAGACTGTGCAGGATACATTTTTTTGTGGGCAAATCACCGCAGTGCAAAAGCAGATTATATGGTCTAGACACGCGGAGGTCTGCTCCATCCATCACATTATGAAGCCTGCCGATAGCCGAGACGCTGGGGAGCAGGGTCACCTCAAATCAGTTTATCTCCTTTTATATGGGACAAATAGTCGATCATCTTTAAAGTCTGACACAAACTCGTCGTACACATCCAGCAAAGTGACATCACGCTGATGAAGATGTATTAGTGCCCCGTTTGAACAAGTTTGTGAGACTCCGAAAGGTCAGAATGATTTTTTACCCTCTTTAAAGTTTTTCCAAAATGTGAGTTCTCATTAGATAATGCCAACACACCCATGGATAAAACCAGAAGGAACAAATCAAGTTGTAAATAAACTAAATGGTCGTTTTGTTTTTAATCAGTGTTGAAAAACAAAGCCTCCAATCACATGCAATTGCATATTTTAAGTAGTACAGTTAGTAGCGCAAAAATTGTTAATTTTTACCAGAGTCACACCACAAGAAAGGATCTTAACTTGACTATAATTGGTCAGTTTATTGCTACATGCTACAGTTAGTATGTTAGCATTTCAGCTGCTTGGTAACCTAATATTGGCTTCAAATGGACCTGTTTACCAAAGAAGAATTAGCTAACTGTAGCATGTTATCATTACAGCTGCTTGGTAACCTAATATTGGCTTAACTTAATTTGTTTAAGTGTTAGCTGTAGATGTGGCATGTATTTGTTAGTTTTACAGGCATATTTAAATTTTTTGGAGGCACTAGATGAAAAACAAACATGGCCTTAGAGTTAGAAAACAGACAAATAGGTTTGGTGGTGAAGGTGAAACAAAAAGGGACTGAAGCATTGATGGAGGGTTGTGAAAATGATGACAGAAAGGAGGCATTTTAAACCCTGAATGATGGGAAGATGAATCCAAATCGACCGAGGACAGTGGGAGGGTTAAAAGGCAGGGGAAGGGAGAGCTGGTGGAAAGATAAAGAAGAAATCACAGTAGGGAAAAAAAGGAAGGGGAGGAAAAGGTATCGACCGTGGTAGTAAACAGACGGCCTGGATAGAGGAGGAATGGTGGAGATGGATGCAGGATATTGATCCAAGGCAAAGAATGAGGGTTAATGAGGGAGAGCCGGGAAGAGCTATGAAAGCAGGAAGAGAGAGAAAGATCTATATTTATCAAGCTTCAACTCCACCATTATATACACAAAGACTCTGAACTGAAAGACTCTAAACCTTTCATACTGTATATTATGCTAAAATAAGCTACGCTAAAGTCCTCGAGATCATTTTACAAGTGTCTTTGAAACAATTTGTTTGTTTGGTGTTAGAATAAACTCTAAAAATATTGTTTTGGCTCAACCAGAAGCTTTGCAACAAGTGGAATTAATAGTTTTGATAATTAGGGCTGGACCCGAGTATCCGAATATTCAGTTGTTGTGGCGGTGTCCCAATCACGCTTCACTTCGCTCGTTTTTGTGAACAGAGAACAAAATGCCGAAGACGGAAATATCCATGCTAACACGCTAATGCTGCCGGACTCCGACCAGCCAAATATTCGGATATTCGTCATTAATTGGGTCTGAATATCCGGAGACCAAAAATTGCTATTCAGACCAGCCCTATTGATAATAAATTATAAAGAAATCATAAGGAACAGATGGAATTAATATTCATATTTTTGATAAGAAATGATGAGGAAATTTACTTCTACAATCAATGGTCTTGTTAGTTAGCTTGGTTAGATTGGTAGATCTTAAGTTGATATCTTCTAAAAAACACATTTTCAAAAAGTATTTTCATATTATTTAAAGGGATATTTTATAGTTTTACATACTTAATTATCATAAGTTGGCAAATTAAAAACGCTTTAATTGCTCCAATGTTTGAAAAATTTCATTATCAAGCCAGTTGTCAAACACAGAAATTTGAGTTTAAATTACTCATAATATTAAGTCAACTCAACCCATCAAAATAATGTTTAAGATCCTTTACATTACTTTTTAGACTGTAAGCGGGCATCTATTTTCGGTTTGTTCTGACCTTTTGAGCTTCTTTGTCTTCTTCTGCTACAAATCCCAGTACAAATAATCACAAATTCTTCATTATCTCCTTTGTTAGGAGCTGCTAGATGTCACATTCTAGTTTTTGTTGCAGAATGCTTGTAACTGTCCGGGTTTGTGTGATTTTCCAGTATTTATTCATACTAATGTTAAAAAAAAAAAAAAAAAGACGGAAACGATTTTGAATTAAATTTAACCCACTGCATAGAGGACACCTCTTTCTGTCAGAGTAAATGATATTATAAAAGCTGATCTCAAGATCCAATTAGTAGCTTTTGCTCCAATCACATGATTTAATTGAGAAGACAGATTAGCCATTGAGTTCAAGGTGTTTAATTTTCCCTTTCGTCCGAGGATTTCTCCTTCGTGTTTAAAAGTTGAGTGTCAAAGTTCAGTCCTGGCCGTGAAAGTCGACCTTGTTATCTCCCTCCACCCGCTGATAAACACCAGATGAAGTAATTTAAAGCTAGGGATCAGCGACTAAGTGGACCTCGAGGTTAATTTGTGCTTTTCCCCAGATAAACCTTGTTTATTTGTTAATTAATCCTGTCTTCGGAAATCGCTAGGCACCACTGTCCACCACCATTAGTCACCATCTTAGTGGAAAAACTCTGACTTTGAGCAGCTCTATAGAAGATATGGCTACAATAAAAAGGTAGTACGGTGGTTGTAAAACATCTCTGAAGCCTGAATGTTTTAGTAAAGCGAGTCATTATCTGAATGTCTGTCTAGTCTCCAGAGCCACTGGTTGGTCGATATGCTGTCACCCAACCAAATTCTCATTGCTGGTGTTAGTTTCATGAGAAAAAAAGCGTTAAATCAACAACCTTTCTTTAAATAATCCATTATTTTGGTCAGCAAGTGGAACAGATTATCTGTAAACCTTGAAACTCGCTCAGCTTCATACTATAGTTTAGATCAGTAAAAGCTGCATAAGATGAGCTTGTTTGGCTGCATTTTGTTCAAACAAATGACCTGAAAACAGCAGTTTGCATGTCACAGCTCAACAACAAACATTGCAGATCATCTAAAAACATCAGTTAACTCAACTGTTTTTGGTCTGAAATCACCAGTTGATGTAGTTTCATTTCCAGAAATCATCTGACTAGGAGCAGTTGGTTAACTCAGTTTAGTATTTCACTGCACTGCACTGGAAAATACAGCGTCTAACAGTGTAGTTGCACTGGAAAATACAGCGTCTAATAGTGTAGTTGCACTGGAAAATACAGTGTCTCATAGTGTAGTTTCACTGGAAAATACAGCATCTAACAGTGTAGTTGCACTGGAAAATACAGCATCTAACAGTGTAGTTGCACTGGAAAATACAGCATTTAACAGTGTAGTTGCACTGGAAAATACAGTGTCTAATAGTGTAGTTACACTGGAAAATACAGTGTCTAATAGTGCAGTTTCACTGGAAAATACAGCATCTAACAGTGTAGTTGCACTGGAAAATACCCCATCTAACAGTGTAGTTGCAATGGAAAATACAGTGTCTAATAGTGTAGTTACACTGGAAAATACAGCATTTAACAGTGTAGTTTCAATGGAAAATACAGTGTCTAATAGTGTAGTTTCACTGGAAAATACAGCATCTAACAGTGTAGTGGCACTGGAAAATACAGCGTCTAACTGTAGTTGCAATGGAAAATACAGCATTTAACAGTGTAGTTGCACTGGAAAATACAGTGTCTAATAGTGTAGTTTCACTGGAAAATACAGCATCTAACAGTGTAGTTGCACTGGAAAATACAGCATTTAACAGTGTAGTTGCAATGGAAAATACAGTGTCTAATAGTGCAGTTTCACTGGAAAATACAGCATCTAACAGTGTAGTTGCACTGGAAAATACAGCATTTAACAGTGTAGTTGCACTGGAAAATACAGTGTCTAATAGTGTAGTTACACTGGAAAATACAGTGTCTAATAGTGCAGTTTCACTGGAAAATACAGCATCTAACAGTGTAGTTGCACTGGAAAATACCCCATCTAACAGTGTAGTTGCAATGGAAAATACAGTGTCTAATAGTGTAGTTACACTGGAAAATACAGCATTTAACAGTGTAGTTTCAATGGAAAATACAGTGTCTAATAGTGTAGTTTCACTGGAAAATACAGCATCTAACAGTGTAGTGGCACTGGAAAATACAGCGTCTAACTGTAGTTGCAATGGAAAATACAGCATTTAACAGTGTAGTTGCACTGGAAAATACAGTGTCTAATAGTGTAGTTTCACTGGAAAATACAGCATCTAACAGTGTAGTTGCACTGGAAAATACAGCATTTAACAGTGTAGTTGCAATGGAAAATACAGTGTCTAATAGTGCAGTTTCACTGGAAAATACAGCATCTAACAGTGTAGTTGCACTGGAAAATACACCGTCTAACAGTGTAGTTGCAATGGAAAATACAGCATTTAACAGTGTAGTTGCACTGGAAAATACAGTGTCTAACAATGTAGTTGCAATGGAAGAGATAATGATAAAAAAACAATGTTACATAATGAGTCTATCATTTCTTCATCATATTCAGAAAAGCACCCTAAATTGTTTAAATGTAGTTGTTTTCGCCAGGTATTAGTTTATATTATATTGGATTTATATCAGATATGTGGCTGATCCTGTAAACAGGTTAGTGGAGCTTCTAATCTGACCGTCACTATATATCTAAACAGTACAATAGGTTATTATTGGAGAATAGGCTGGAATGCATTATAAGAATCACACACACACTCGCTGTGGCATTTTGTGTGTCAGTTATCTAATATCCAGCCTGTTGAGACATTTGTTTTGCTGAAACTTGAGCAACAAGAGCTGAGAAATAATGCTGAACTCTGGCCTTGTGAACGGAGCGTCGCTGAGACCGTCGCTCTGCTGAAGGCTACAGCAATGACCCAGTAAACTGACACTGTATTAAACCGAGGTCCTCTATTCTAACCAGGAGTCAGCAAACGGCAGCAACATGACGGCGCTTGTATCAGTTTTCAGCAGTTATGATTCATGGAAAATTTTCGGAGAGGTTGATTTTTTTTTCCTGATTCCTATTGACTTTAACCCTTTGATGCACAAACTAATATTCATATTTATTGAATATTAGACAGATATTAAAGATTCATTGAAAACCAATTGTCCCCTTGGATTGGTAGCTAAACGGGGTAATTACATTTTCACATAGAGTGAGCTAGATAAAACCATCATCTAGAAAGTGCATTTAGTGTTTTCTTGGGCTGTCTTTGTCTTATATTAAAATTAGTTTGATACGAAACATTTAAGTGAGACAAATATGTAAAAATAGAAGAATTCTGTAGGCACTATGCATCCATGTATCAGTGAGTTTATTCATTGTGGGATTCATAACATCTTGAAATCTTTAGTGCTTCCAGTTGTTTAATTCAAAATACTAGGTTAATTGTTCTGAGCGTCTAAAAAATGTTTGTGACTCTTACTAATTTGGTTAAAAAAAAAAAAAAAAATGTTCCCAAGAGTTGATGACCAATGATCAAATTTGTTTTGAATTAGATGTGAAGGGAACAAACTCACTGTGAAATTAATTTTTCTTAGAGTTACAGTTGCAAAGAGAAAGCAGTGTCCTTTTTATAGAAACCCAGTGAATCCCCAGCAGCTTCACAGAGCCAGGCACATGTTGTAGTGACGGGACAAACCCTCTGATTCGTGTTATTTGACTTTGATTGGGAGTGACTCGACCCTGGTCCGCAGACCCAGAACCAGTCCGGTGGCTTCGAGCTCTTTATCACATTTAGCAGCTCAGAGGAACTGGAGCTGCACAAACTCTAGAGCCTGAAGCGATTCCTCGTTGCTTTCTAATCGGTCATTTCTTAAAACCGGTGGTCATGTAAGTCGGCCACCTCCCAGTTCTCAGCTGTAGGCGCTTTGTGTTCAGACAGTAGTGTTAAAAAGTAAAGGATCTTTGCAAAGTCTGGCTCCAACATCACCAGACGTGGTTTTTGTAGTGACTAGACAGTGAAACTTGAGTTGAACTGTTGTAATTGGTGAGAAAAATACTATTTGTAATATCTTAAGTTGTACTGCACATATCAAGACAAAGCAAAGAAAACAGTGAATTAAAGCTACAAGTATCATTGACCAAAAATCTCAGTTAATTCAAAATGGCAGACTTCCTGTTGGGTGTTTTGGCTTTTGTGTGGGCCCTGATGTGCTACATATGCCTACCAACTTTGATAAATGTCGGTGAAATGTCCTGCGTTTGTTGCAGGAAGCACTCTTGAGCCATTTTGCTACACATAATTCCAATAAAATATAAAAAATGTTCACCACTTTGGATGCGAGTGCAAATTTTCATGGAAGCATCTTTAGCCCCTCAAAAATGCGATTCATTTGAGGGGAAAAGAAAGAATAATTAAAGCTGCAAGCAGCATTGAATGGGCCCTTGCACACCTGTGCGTGTCGGGTGTGGGGCACGTGGAGGTGTGGTGTATTTTGGTATGTGGCAGAAATGTCAAGGTGTTGAGACGTAGCAGACCAATTTCAAGGATTGTATCACCAAGTTTCTTGCAATGATACCTGCAAATACAATACCTATAACTTTCGGTTGTCACAAGGTGGTGCTATGGCTGTGAATGGATATTGGTATATGGATGTCATCAGGGCAGGACTCTGATCAAACGTGAAGTTTGAGGCAGATTGGAGCATGTACAGAGTACTTAGACAGGACATCCCGTTTCATAGCGAAGCATCAGCATTTTAAAAAAAAAATGAGTTTTGCAGAAGATTTTGATTTTGATTTTGAAGATGAAGATTTTGCAGTAACTTTTCAACATTAAGGCCTGTTGATTATACTGACCAAATTTGGTCTCTTGGACTTACCCCGAACTGAAGTTATCCCCTGAAAATGAACACAAAGTAACCTGAAACATCCTGTGGAGGCAAATTTTTACAAATGTTGCAGGGGGCGCTATGGAGTCGTTTTGCCACACACATGCCTAAGTCCCATAAAATGTCAAATTTTTCACCACTCCAAATGTGTGGGCAAATTGTCATGCATCTTCAAGCATCTTTATCCAATCAAAAATGCGATTCATTTGAGGGGAAAAGAAAGAATAAGTAAAGCAGCAAGCAGCGTTAAACGGGATGTAGGTTAAACGTCCTGCATTTGTTGCAGAGGACGCTCTAGTGCCATTTTGCCACACACAAGTCCTATACAATATCAGTTTTTTCACAAAGTTTTTATGAGTTTTTGAGCACCCTTTGCCCTAATGCAATTCATTTGAGGGGAGAAAAATTAATAATTAAAGCTGCAAGCAGCGTTGAATGGGCCCCGCACATCCATGCATATTAAGACTCAAAAAATATAGAATTTCTCTTAAATTTTCATACGTTTTCAAGCATCTTTGGCCCCTAAAAAATGTGATTAGTTTGAGGGAAGGGAGAGGAAAGAATAATAATGTCCTTGCATTCCAATAGCGCACACTTTTGGTGCTCAGGCCCTAGTAGCATAAAAACCCAGTAAATGTGAAAACCAGAAGCAGGCCACAGATAGCATTTGTAGAAGCTAAAATATAATCAGTTGTCTAGCAGCCGTCATAATTACTGCACAGTGTTGAAATGGTGCTGCATACCGATTAAGGACTTAATATGCATGAAGGATGCACAAAGTCTCGTGACCTAAATGGTATTCTCTTCAGGGAAATGCTTCCAGCTTTGTTTCTTTCCATGCAGAGCAAATCGTGAATCAAAAACACTTAAATCGCCACATAAGGGATGTGGCTGCTCTGTATTTTTTTTTTTTTTTTTTTTAATCTTTGATTAACTTAAGCAATGAAGGCAAAATTCACAACAAAACTTTATTTTATATGGAGTAACATTAAAATGTACTACCTCAGGTTTTGTTCTTGGGGTTTTACTGAAGTTCATCTTGAAAAGAAGCAAATGAAATCTGTCATATCAGGGAGATTTACCTTAAATTAGATGTTTAAACTTCTGTTCTAACATATGGAAGAGGCTTTTATTAGAACAATATATGTTTTAAAGACAATCCAAACTGACGTCTTTGTTCTGTCTAAGAGTTGAGGTTTATTAGAAAGCAGGATGTGAGTAAAGTGTGGTGGTTAATATTTGGGTGTATGTAAATGTGATGGTGTGTTTGTCAGGAAATGTAATATACACGATTCAATAAGCTGTATGAGAACAGAGCTTAAGAAACAGGGTTAAAAAGATGAGTAGAACTGTTGCATAGTCAGATTTTCAAATTAAAATGTAAGTTAACTTTCCTAAAATGCAAAGAAATGAAGATTGAAGTTGCTGAAGATGTTCAGCAAATCAAGTTTGTGATTCTCTCGTAATTGAGAAATGAAAGAGATTTTTTGTAATAAATATAACTGTCGGCAGGGTATGGAGGGTTTCGGCTTAGTGCGATAATTACGTTCAGAACGAGGCTGTGGGGGAATAAGTGGAGAGGCCAGGAAAAGCCCCACGGGTTGCCGTGGAAATCACCCATCTCCCATGACGACGACACGACCGATGACACAGAAAGAGACGGTTTTGTTTTGCCTCCGTTTCTGTCGGCTTTCTGGTCTGGTTATTTTTCTGCTGGAATGTCCCTCATCTCCTTTCCTCTCTCGTTTCCTTTCTTGGTTCCTTTCCTTTCTCATCTCCTTTCTTGTCTCCTTCCCTTCCTCGTCTCCTTTCCTTTCTTCTCTCCTTTCTAGTCTCCTTTAGTTTCCTCACTTGTCTCCTTTCCTCTTTCATCTCTTTTCCCTTCTTGTCTCCTTTACTCTCTCATCTCCTTACCTTCCTTCTCTCATCTCCTTTCCTTCCTTCTCTCATCTCCTTTCCTCTCGTCTCCTTTCTTGTCTGCTTTCCTCTCTCATCTCCTTTCTTCTCTCTTCTCCTTTCCTTTCTCGTCTCCTTTCCTCTCTCATCTTCTTTCCTCTCTTGTCTCCTTTCCTCTCTTGTCTCCGTTCTCGTTTCCTTTCCTCTTGTCTCCTTTCCTCTCTCATCTCCTTTCCTCTTGTCTCCTTTCCTCTCTCGTCTCCTTTCTTGTCTTCTTTCCTCCCTCATCTCCATTCCTCTTGTCTCCTTTCCCCTCTCATCTCCTCTCTCGTCTCCTTTTCTCTCTCATCTCTTTTCCTCTCATCTCTCGTCTCCTTTCCTTTCTCGTCTCCTTTCCTCTCTTTCACAGAGAAGGTACATTACAGGCTGACAGCAGTGACACATTAATACCACATCATCACAAAGACACGCTCACATCTTAGTTCACACAGACATTCACTTTTATTTAAATGTATTTAAATTTATTTTCGTAAATCATATAAATCATATTTACATGCAGATGAGGCTGTTTCATCTCCTTCACACACATTCTCATGTGTGTGAAGGAGATGAAACAACAACAGTGATAATCTGATAATCAGCAGCAGAAACACAGCAGACCTGCAGCTGGATAGCAGCTCACACCTTTACTGGCAACACCTGGATTACATCACTTCCTCCTCCACACCTCCTCCCCTTTCACCTCACCTCCTTTCCTCTCTCAAGGTCAAGGTGTCTTTATTAGTCTCCCTCACATACCACTCATACAATAAAATAAACATCCAGACAATCATCCTTATCTCTCATCTTCTTTCCCTTCCTCTCTCATCTCCTTTCCTTTCTCGTCTCCTTTCCTTTCCTCTTTCTCTTCCTCTCTCATCTCCTTTCCTTTCTCGTCTCCTTTCCTTTCCTCTCGTCAACTTTCTTTTCCTCTCTCATCTCCTTTCCTGTCTCATCTCCTTTCCTCTTTCCCTTCCTTTCCTCTCATCTCCTTTCCTTTCATCTTTCCTTTCTCCTCTGTTGTGTTGTCTTTCCTTCCCTTTCCATCTTTCCTCTCCTTTTTTTCCTAATTCATTTTCCTTTATTCCTCTTCTTCTTCACTTTCCACCCTCCTTTCCTTCTTCTTTCCTCTCCTCCTCGTTGCTGCTCCACCCAAACTTAATATCTCTCCCTCCTCTAATTCAAATGTAAGTCCTTGCTCACTACAAGTGTAAAGAAAAAAAAGCAGGGTGATTAGCATCACAAATCAATACCAACAGGAACAGCATGCTAATCGCATCAGCAGCACGTTAGGAGAACCTTCCACCTGCCTTATCTCCATCCATCTCCTCGTGGCTGACAGACTGCTGTGAGTGTGTGTGTTTGGGGGGATTATTGCAGCGTCAGAGCCAGATTTGGTCCGTATGCTGGCAGCCAAACACCCCCTCCCACCAGCAGCAGCAGATTATGTGTCCTTCAGCGGGCAGCCGCCAAAAAACGGGATGATATTTCCAAAACACATTAACATGCAGACACGAGGATGAGGCTGAAGCGGCGGAGCGTCGTCGGCTTCTCTCCGGCTGCTTTTTTATTTTTTTATTTTTTTGCACATATCGCCGGTGTGTCTATTAATAAACTCAGAGGTACATGAGACAGGATGTGGTCGCCATGGTGCAAAGTCCTCCCACGCCTCGTTCTGACTCCCAGAGAGAGTGTGTGTGTGTGTGTGTGTGTGGTCAGACGTTTTGTTTATGCATGCTAGATGATGCAAGCTGTTCCTGTTTAACATGATGTGTCTCGCCGCCTCTCTCAGTGCATTTTTATTAAAATTCTACTGAATAAAAGTTGTGAAGGATGCGCAGAGGAGACGACGCTCAATTAGCAGAAGAGCAAAATGTCCGATTGATGAATTCCACTCTTTTTTTTTTTTTTTTTAATTTAATTTTCTTTTTGTATGTGCATGTGCGTATGTCCTTATATTTCCAAGCTGAAGGTTGATTTGAAAGTCGGACTGTTACCATGGCAACCCCCACATGCCTTTGCATTACCAACTTTAAATGCCAGAAAGCAAAACCAAAAGAGAAAATATTGCTTGTAATTAACAGCAACAGACCAGGGTCAGCTTCCTCTCTCATCTCCTTTCCTTTCCTTTCATCTCCTTTCCTCTCTCATCTCTTTTCCTCTCGTCTTCTTTCCTTTCCTGTCTTGTTTCCTTTCATATGTCGTCTTCTTTCCTCTATTGTCTCTTTCCTTTCGTCTCTCATCTCCTTTCCTTTGCCCTCTCATCTTCTTTCCTTTCCTCTCTTGTCTCCTTTCCTCTCTCATCTCCTTTTCTTTCCTCACGTCTCCTTTCTGTTCTCATCTCCTTCCCTTTCCTCTGTCATCTCCTTTCCTCTCATCTCCTTTCCTTCCCTCTCTCATCTCCTTTCCTTTCCTCTATTGTCTCCTTTCCTTCCCTCTGTCATATCTTTTCCTTTCCTCTCTTGTCTCCTTTCCTCTCACATCTTCTTTCCTTTCTCGTGTCCTTTCCTCTCTCATCTCTTTTCCTTTGTTCTCTCATCTCCTTTCCTTTCATTCCTCGTCTCCTTTCCTCTCTCATCTTCTGCCCTTTCTCATCTCCTTTCATTTTCCTCTGTTGTCTCCTTTCCTTTCCTCTCATCTTTTCCTTTCCTTTTCTCTCTCATCTCCTTTCCTCTCTCATCTCCTTTCCTCTCATCTCCTTTCCTTTCTCATCTTCTTTCCTTTCCTCTATTGTCTCCTTTCCTCTCGTCTCCTTTCCTTTCTCATCTCCTTTCCTTTCTCATCTTCTTTCCTTTCCTCTATTGTCTCCTTTCCTTTTCTCTCTCGTCTCCTTTCCTCTCTCAGTCCTTTCTTCTCTCGTCTCCTTTTCCTTTCCTACCTGCTAATGAACATTTGTTTTTTCCGCCTCTGAGTGCTGTACTGGTGGGGTTTTCACAGCATCAGGTCCATCCAGGTGTCTCAGGCATAAATACGGGTTTAGAAACGCTCACAGGTGGGTTTCGGCACTGCTTAAATGACTTTCATGTGTTTCGAAGCTCACCGTGAGAGACGCTCAGCATCAAACCCCACAGAAGCACAAGCTGATTGTTGGGGATTTGCTGGTCCACATGGGGAACCCAGTGTTTCTATTAATAACCAGCACACAGCTGGGAGGCAGTGAGGAGGTAAAGAGCTGCCAGATCTCATACAAACGGCTGCATCACTCTTTTTCATCCTCTTTAATGTTGCCTCTGTTTTATCCTGTCCTCTCCTAAAGCCTCGTTTTATTTGCTGCCACCGCTCCATCTGCACCCCGTCACTTTGCCTCTGTTTTGTTTTTTTTCCCGCCCCCTTCTCTTTCCCAGCCTGCCATCTGCTGGCCAACATAAATATGTGTATGCAGTATTTCCAGACCACAGCCTGGTGTCACAGCTTCATTAGGCATTCCGGAGATGTCCATCCAGGGACGGCGTGGCCTCGTCATTACACAAACACGGCCAGATTTGAAAGGTCAAGCCATTCGGCGTCTGTTTTAATTAGTTCTGGGGGGAAGATACACCTGTAAATGTCGAGATCTCTGCGTCTAGTTCATGAATAAGCAGCTGCTGCTTGTTGTTTATACGATGTTTACAGTTCCAGAAGGTTCTCTTCTTAAATATACATGATGCTGATCTTAATTGAAATCAACCTCTTTCAGGAAATTTTCTGACATGTTCTGCAGCTGATCACAGTTGTTGTGATGCTTTAGTTAATTAGAATATGGAAATGAACCTCCAACTGGCAGCAGCTTGTTCTGTGCCATATTGTTCTTTTAGTTCCTTTTCTAAAAGTGGATGTGTCGTTTTCAGCAACTCAATAACAAATGTTCATTGTTTAGGAAAAGTAGAAGTAGATACTTTAAGATATTCATGTAAATTACCCATTAGTTGTAGGATTTTTTTGTGTTTTTCCCGTAAAGCGATGGGCAAACATGAAGAAACTTGTTTTTTCATCTCGTTTTTGGTGTTTTCTATCTCATTTGGGTTGTTTTGTCTCAATTTTTTTTGTCTCTTCTCTGTCCTGTTTTGTGTCGTTTGTCTTTTTTTCTTGTTTTTTTGTTGTTTGTGGCTCATTTGTGTCATTTTTTGTCATTGTGTGTCTCATTTTTGTAATTTCGTCTTGTGTTGCCATTTTTATGTTGTTTTACTTTCTAGTTTTTGTCCTTTTGTGTCTAAATTTGGTTCATTTTGTGTCTCATACACGACTTTCACTGTCAAACTTTTACAATTACATCTTTCAAACCTCTGAACTTTTTTTGTCTCATTTTTGGCTTTAATTTGTGTCTCTTTTCTGACTTGTTTTGTGTTGTTTGTCCTTTTGTTTTCTAGTTTTTTTATAAGTTTTGTCCTTTATAATGTCCTTTTGTTACTTCACATTTCACTGCTCATGCTTTATGAGCATGTGACAAAAAAAAACTCTTGAATCCTGAAATCTTGGAAGTGCATGAAGAATGCCAGATGAAATTCTCAAATAAGGCATCGGACTGGAGTTAGTTGAGGGTTTACTTGCACCCCGACTGCACCTTTTTCTCATTATACAGCTAATATTCTGATAATAAGATGCTAGAATTAAATATACACTACCATTCAAAAGCTTGGGGTCACTTAGAAATGTCCTTATTTTTGAAAGAAAAGCTTTTTTTTTCAATAAAGATAACATTAAATGAATGATAAATCCAGTGTAGACATTGTTAATGTGGTAAATGACTGTTCTAGCTGGAAACAGCTGATTTTTAATGGAATATCTCCATAGGAGTACAGAGGAACATTTCCAGCAACCATTACTCCTGTGTTCTAATGCTACATTGTGTTAGCTAATGGTGTTGAAAGGCTCATTGATGATTAGAAAACCCTTGTGCAGTTGTGTTAGCACATGGATAAAAGTGCAAGTCCGAGATAGAAACAACCTATTAAGTGTTGGGTCAAGGAAAAGTGATTTTCAAGTAAATATATCACTGTAAACTTTGCTTTTTCCTGGTGTAAAAGAGCGTTTTTCTACCTGTTGTTATGCTCCTGCCGAGCCTTGATTTGTGTTTGTTTGCGTAATAAAAATATCTACACTACCATTCAAAAGTTTGGGGTCACCCAGACAATTTCATATTTTCCATGAAAACCCCCACTTTTATTTATGTGCTAACATAACTGCACAAGGGTTTTCTAATCATCAATGAGCCTTTCAACACCATTAGCTAACACAATGTAGCATTAGAACACAGGAGTGATGGTTGCTGGAAATGTTCCTCTGTACCTCTATGGAGATATTCCATTAAAAATCAGCCGTTTCCAGCTAGAATAGTCATTTACCACATTAACAATGTCTACACTGGATTTATCATTCATTTAATGTTATCTTAATTGAAAAAAAAAATGCTTTTCTTTCAAAAATATGGACATTTTTAAGTGACCCCAAACTTTCCAACAGTGATATGTATTTTAGCTCCTCATCAGCTCAGCAGATTCTGTTTGGTACCAATACTCTAAACTAAGCCCCTGTTAACTGGGAACTTTGCACTCTTAATGATAACTAATTAAGAAACTCAGATTCCATGTCCCTATGAGCCTCTATCAGGGGAAATGGTGCAGCTCAAATGGACCAAGCAGAGATCACATGCCATCATCGGAGTCATTTCACGTCGCTAACTTGCTAAATTCGATAATAAAGCGTTTCGACCCGGTTCTGAACCACGAGGGATTTGGATGTGGAGAAAGACGAGGGTGGGGGATAAAGTTTGGTGAAGGAAAAACACTGCAGGGAGGCAGACAGCGAAGAAGGAGGAGAGAGTTGGTGTCGGTGAACGAGTCCGTGGGGAAGCAGCATGTTTCTGCTCATTAAAGACACAACGATACGCCGGCTGGGAGAAAACATACACACTCGCTGTAATTCGCCTTGGCAGATGAGACGCTGATCTGACACTGGAAGCAGCCTGATGACAGAGTGTAGGCAGCACAGTGCAGCCGTGAACGTGCACACACACACACACACACACACACACGTGCACTGAGTTGGGACAGCTCATGCAGGCTGGTAGGACAGGAGTTTGTGTGATCGCAGTGACGTTTCCGGTTGAGTGGCATGCCATTAATCTAACCGTCATCCTCACACGATGTGACAGTGTACGAGTGAAACTATTTTATGCCTTAAATCAGCAAGATTCAAGAGTTTTTATTCGTCACATGCTCAGACAGGATGTGCTGTGAAATGCAAAAGCTGTCCAGTAACAATAAGACGTTCTAAAGGATAAAGCTTTAAGTAAGACAATAGATAATTAAAGCTGCAAGCATCATTGAGCAGGATGACACACACTGGAGTGTGGCAGGAATTTCAAGCTCTTAAGACTTAGCTGACCGATTTCAAGGATATTATCGCAAACTTTCTTGCAACAGTTTGTGCAAATGTATTGCCTATGACTTCCTGTTACCAGTAGTTGGTGCTATGACTCACTTTTTAACTTGATGTCTTCAGACCTGGACACGTGCAGCTGAGATATAAACGCTTCAGTAGTCATGGTGAGACATTGAAATTCACCATTTTCTCTATGAATCGTCATCAACATCTTAAGGCTTACGTCACCACATCTGAGGTAAATATGGTCGACTGGCTAATGATAGGACACCAAAATGTAAAATACACTACTCACAGTAAGTTAGGGATATTGTTATTTACATGAGTGCTTTTCCTATTTGGTCTGAATTTTAATGAAATTAAAATGCAGAAGTCCCAGAAAGTACCACATAATTTTTCTTCGTCACTTGGGATGTGTGTGCAAATTTTGATGCGTTTTCGAACATCTTTAGCACCTTGAATTAGAAAAAATGTCGTAAACAATGAGGTTGATATTAAACTAAAGTGCAGTGTACGTTGTGCATGAGTACAGTTGTGTGTGTGTGTATAGACCTGCATGCTATTGTTTGCATATTTACACTAGTCCATTGTGTGGCTGCTACATTCACAATCCTAAAGCAGCCATTCACCTGTGTGCGTTCAGACAGGTTTTTCCAGTTCTATTTATAGCCTCAAGGAAGTCGGCATGCACACACACTTCACTCCTCAGGTGTGTGCCATACGCAGTCATACTCATTTGTTTGCTCACACACACACAAAGGAGGTATCTGCAGCAGCACACCTGAGGGGGCGTGGCTACCTGACTCAGGAAGTGTGTGAGGAAGCAGGATCGGCGTTGTTTGAGGAGCCGCTGCTGTGAAAGGAGTTTCAGCAGAGGCAGGGCGTTTGAGGAGATAAAGGACAAGAGCTTTTAAAAGGACTGAAATGAGAGGAAAACGATCCCAGTAGGAGTAAAAATTAAGAGTACAAGTCCAGTGAAGGAAGTGAGGTCATCAGCGGGCGCCGATGTTGGGCTTGTGCCGGTCCAGCGGGTGCTGCCTGGCTCCCCTGTTGTCCCGAGGAGGGCTGGGGGACGACGGCCAGCTGAGCCACGACGACCATCTGGAGTCCAGGCACGTTGAGAAGTTCCAGGAGAGGCGGCTGGTGGAAGAGGTCAGAAAATACATCCAAATTAGACCATGAAGGATGCAAATGTGTGGTCCAAGTGACTCGACTGATGGCATGTGAACGCTTCGTGTCAGTAGATTGTGAGAACAAGTTTGGGGAAATATCAGATTGAGTTGTTGAATGGGCCTTTCTGTATTTTTGTGTTCTTGTCTTGTGCATAGTAAGTTAATCTTCAGGCTTTAATCAGTGCAGGTTTAGAACAAAGGTTACATGGTCCAGATGTGGAATGAAGATGGGGTTGGAATTGCTGACAGGGTTTAAGAATCAGACTAATTCCTGGGTAGGTTGACAGTGAAATCACAACATGAGGGATAGCCTCCTTAAACAGTTTTCATTTTTGACAGTTAACTCAAAATTTGTGCAGTATTTCTGTCACTGAAATAGGAAATACTCTTTTTATATTGAATGTTTTCTGCAAAGTCACTGTTGTAATGCGAAAGAGAATATTATTTTTAAAATTTTTTCCCCAACAGTTGTTGTCATTAACTTAGAAATATCCAATTTAGATTTTTCTGACAGTCTAAACTTTGCTTTTTCCTGTTGTAAAAGAAGGTTTTTCTGCCTGTTTTTATGTTCCTTCCTGGCATTGATTTCTGTTTGTTTGCACAGTAAAAAAATAGATAGTTAGCTCCTTGTTACCTCAACAGATTCTGTTTGGTACAAATATTCAAACTAACTGTTAACTCGTAAGTTTCTGTACTTTGGTGTTCTTGTCTTGTGCATAGTAAGTTAAAACATGAAACACCATCAGAATTGCCTCAAGGAAGACGGGACGAATTTGTTAAACCATTCTTAAACTCAAATGTTAAATAATGACACTGAACTTGAGCAGTATTTCCTCAAGTACATTCTTTTAACTAGCGCTGCTTTGGCGTAATAGTTGCTGGTTATGTCGACTTTTTTGGGTCTGTTATCCAATTTGGTCCAGTGTGTAATTGGTTTTGTAATAATTTTGCATCAGTTAAATCGGTTTTATCTCATATTAAATGTCAGAATGTGTATCTGGACAGTGTTTCTGATTTATTATGGTCACGTATTTTTTGGATTTTCTGGCTTGTACAGTTATAGATCCACACGTCTGAACCACTTAATACCCACTGATCAGTGAGAAGCTCTAACAACCCCTGAAAGTTTCAGTCTGCTGGAATTAAATGGAACTTTATTACAGCCTCATTATTTAATAGTGACGCCTCATACATCCTAAATTGCAGCCTGTGGGATTTGCTGATCGCATTAACGATCCGTTAGCTGTTCGGCCCTGGTGTGTAGTGGTTTTATGTTGGAATAAAGTACATTTTAGGCATCAGATTTATCATTTTCCTTGGTTAAACTGACTTTTTACACCTTTTGCCACCTGTTGGTCTCAAAAGACAAGCCCGGCAATGCCTGTTTTGTTAATTATCATGAACAAAAAAGCCATGAAAAAGACCAAAAACAACCATTTTAGTTCAGCCTCAAGCACATTGGTGCCTATGTAAGATGAAGGTTGACAAATATTTACTTTGAAGGTAGTGGGTGCAATTGTTCCTCTAGACTACAGGTTTTGGCCCCAAAATCAATAATTTACACTCGAGTAGGATCAGCTGGGTGTTAGTTTGGGGCTTTTTGCAGAATTTGTTGTATTCAACTTTCATCTTTTAGAGAATTAATTTTGGATATTTGAAAGACAGACAGAAAACATTGCTCTTTAAGCATCTATAGCCTCTTTATTTAATAGTGACGCCTCATATATCCGAATTTACAGCCTTTGGGATTTGCTCATCGCGTTATCCATCGATTAGCTGTTCAGCCCTGGGGTTTAGTGGTTTTAAGTTGGTAGAAAGGACATTTTGAGCGTCAGAGTTGTCATTTTCCTTGTTTATGCAGACTTTTTATTGAACATTCCGGTCCAGCCCAATGATTTGGTCCTGTAAATGTGGGTGTGATTAAAGTTGCTACAAATTACTAAAACTAAATGAAGTCTTATGTTGAAAGAGTCATAGAGAAGTGTTGGTTCAACTTCATGGTCACTTTGGAGGCTGCAGTTTGAGGGTCTGTTGCTATTCAAAGGGCTCTTTCTAATATTTAATCTGCTTTAATTGGTATGAATGGAGTGGACACAACATTAGAGGCACCTGTGGAAAACAAAATGTAGATAAAGGTAGTATAACTGCAATCTGAACATTCATCTCTCCTGTTTGGCCTGCCACCCCTCACCAAAAAAACGGAGACCTTCAACTCCATTTTATGTGTATCCATGAGAGCGTTTATAACAGAGTTTGTGTAGTTATCAGAATCAACTTTATTGGCCAAACTTTTACAGTAATCAGAAATTAAAAAAAGAACAAATAAGTACTAAAAATCAGGTACAAGTTGAGGAGAGAACAATCAAAAGAAGAGCATCTAAATGCCCATAGTTATCCATAAATAGCATGTGCAAAGTGGTGATAATGATGGATCTATACATGTAAATATAAACATATGTATAAATGCTGCACCACTTCAGCAGCACATAAAAGCTTCTTCATGATAGAAACAGTGAAATGACTGTTCTTCTGTTATTTCATGTATCGGAGACTTTAATCTTCCAGCTTCTTTAACTTCCACACCTGAACTTCGACATCCAGAGTTGGTTCTAACTCGGTCCGTCCTTCAGCGGTATCACCGGTCGCTACGTCGTTAGCTGCTTCTGTCAAACGCTCTGATTAGCTTCGTGACGGATGGCTCTCCTGTTGCCATGGCAACTGCGAATGAGCCCGATTGGTCGTTGCACCTCACCATTATCTGTCACCTTTACACCTTCCTGTTTTTTCCTCCTTCTTCTTTCTGCTTCATGTCGACTGTCCAGAGACCCAGTTTGTTGTGGTTAATGCGTCGCACCTTCTCCTGTTTTCTGATTTCTCCGTTTCTTTTTCATCTCCCCTCGCTGATGATCCATACTGTGAGCCCATCTATCATCGTTCCCCTCATCAGTCCTCCCTTACTTCCTCTTTCTCTCTAAAGTTGTGACAAGATGAGATTTTCTCTCTCCTAGAATATATGTTAAAAAAAAAACCTCCACTGTTCAAAACAGAAAACTTCTCAAATTTGCTACAGAAAAAAAATTTTAAAAACATGCTCTGACAGGATTGTAAAATAAGAAGAAAGACTTTTGTATTAACTTAAGTTTCCCCGAATGCTTGTTGTTGTAATTTAATAAAATGCAGAAAATCTGCTGCTTTTTTCAGCGGTGTTTGATATCATTTGTAGAGGAAACATACAGGTGGAGAGCATAAGAAGCTGTATGTGCCGTTACCAGGCAGATATCACATGTTTATAGACAGCAGCAGAGAGAAATGAGATTGCGATGGAGCGCTGAATTGGATTCATCACTGGCTGGGCAGCAGCTCGTTTTATTTCTAGCTGAGGCCGTTCTGCAAACACAGACCAGCAGAGAGACAGAGACGCATACGATAAAGGAGGGAAAACGGATTACGTGGAATAACAATGAGATCATCTAACCGAGATACTGAACAGAAATAATGCAGCTGAAAGAGAAACGCAAACAAAGGGACAAAGACAGAGAGGTTACAGGTTTAAGGCTGCAGAAACCAGGAGCTGGAAGGCGAGAAACTGTGCAAGAGATCATGAAAATGTAATCCAACAGCAAAGCCAGGCGCTGAAGATGTGAATTTCTATCTCTGTTGTACTCTCTGATCTCAGGTTAATGACAGTACTGGGGCATTGTACCTACGATTAATAACTATTATGTTGTTCATATCTCCAGATCGTCAAACTCACCTGTTAATTGTGTTAAATGTTTTTAATGGCCTTATTGAATAGTGATTTTAGTTTGTGGAATATGTTTTAATGAATAAAAATCTTAACAAAGGTCCTCAGTCCATGAGTTGTGCTAGTTTTAATTTCTGTCTTCAAAATATCTGATGAAAAGATGAACAAATGGGCAGATGTGGCCACATAATTTAAATTTCTTTGTATGTTAGTAAAAGCAGTTGAAGTTATATGAGTAATTCTATAGTAGTATCTTGTATAAACGGTATTAAACGAGTTAAATTAGCATTTTATTAATGAAAAAAATTAAATTTCAAAGGATGACTTCAACTTTTCTGTTCTATTTGCCAACACATGTTGACTTTAACAGAATGTCCATAGACTATACAGACTATACGTCATTTCCACCACCTTAATAACTTACAAACTTATGCATAAAATCATACAGATTATCTAAAAATGGTAGAAGTACCACTTGTTTTCTAGCTTAAAATCCAAGTCAGATACAAATGGTTAGCATTTGTGGCTATGCCAGTGGCATGCATCCATCCAAAACTGTAGTCCAGATTTAAATATCATGATTTTAGTTTCACATCGAGATAAATTGTAAGAACTAATGTCGTGGCATTATCAGGTCAGAGTTTAGATTTGTCCAAAACTTGCTTTTAACCACATAAAGTGGAATAATCAAATGTAGGCTATGGAGTGTCATGTTTCTACATAACTTTACACCTTTCTGTGATTTCAGTGGAAGAGTTGTATAAAATCCAACCCCTGTATAGTTGACATCGACACCGAAACTAGATGTAGAAACCAAAACAGTTTTTATATCAGATTGTCAACATGCTTATTTCTGCTGTACAGCTGGACATTTCAACACGGAGTCTGCGATGGTTGACTCGCTTTTGGAGTTGGCCTCAAGTGGACATTCAAGGAACTGCAGTTTTTGGCTCAACAATGCTGGTTTCATTGATTTCCAGGTTGCAGCTTGATGCTAACTAGTAAATGACACCATGCTAACATACCGAAGTAAAGTAGGGGAGCAAAAAAGCCAGCATTAAGGAGTGGTAGAAGTTGGGCCAGACGGTTTGCTTCGGTCATCTTATTTAAAATATGTCAGATTTATCTGTGGCTGATGTCTCTGGTGTAGATTCAGTACGATGATCAACTTTTTGTTTCTGAAAGTGTTACTACTTCATCAGTGTTTCTGTCAAAGGGTACTCTGTGGATTTAATGGGTTTGTCCATTGGGTGATAGATGGACCAACTTTTGGTTTTCTACTTTGGATGACTGATGATCTTAATCTAGCTGGTAAAAGTTTCCATTATCAGATTAACATTTTGTTTCCTGGTCTCTCACAGACGCTCTTCCCTTTGTTGTCAGCTTGTGGCTTGTCGGTAGCCGTCACGCGTCTCGCCACCTTTCTGTCTGGATCTTGAATTTTCCCTTCGGGCAGATTTCCGGATCCTCCGATCTGGAGATCCTGCCAAATTCCTGCGGAGCCGACCGCTCTCGGGCAAGTTTGGGCTGAAGAAGTGAAGTAGTTTATACTAGAAAAACAGCACAACGTTGTCATGGAAGGCACCACTAAGTCTTTTGTCATTGCCTGTCCTGTGTGGTGAGCAGTGTCCTACTGATGAGGAGATAACAAAAACAATATCCTCTCCAGCATTTTCTCTTTGATTTTCTCTCTTATATCAGTCTGTGTTGGCAAAATAGTCAGCAAAAACCCAACCCCTTGTGCTTTTTAATGCTCACGGATTTTAGGATTTGTCTGTTGTTCTGCAGGATTTGATGGAAAACAAACCAGAAATCCACTAAAAATCAGTTTACCCAATGATAAATGTGATTACTGATTGTTTGATTTGCTCATCAGTGACACATTTAAACCAAGTTCATTCTGTAATCTCACTGTCGCTCAGAACACCTTTAAAACACGTCTATGTACTTTACAGCGTGGTTCATGTATGTCGTGGTACTTGTTGTGCAAGAATATACGTTCCAGATGACGTAAACTACGACTGTGATGATTAGACAGCCTGAGTCATGTTTTGTGATTGCAGCACCGTCGTCTGTCCTGGAAGCTTCTAAAGCACCACAGTCATTTTCAACTGTATCTAATCATTTAGCACACATTGTATGTTTCCTGTTTTGTTTTCTCTTAATCTCTTAATTTAGAATTTTATATAAAGAGAAATTATTAAATAGAAGAAGTTTCTGCAAAAAAAAATAGTGGAAATTATTTACCATTTTAGTATTAAATATAGTTAATTGTTTTATGAATAATAAAGGATCTGTTCAATTTGTATTTTTTTAAATCAAGATTAGGCATTAAATGGAAGCTAGCAAAATTGTGGCAAGCAATTTCTGCTAATAAAAATAATAGAACAATCTGTTTATGTAAAGGAAGAGCAAAAAAAATTGATAAATGTAGAAAAATCTGTTCATTTTGTATTTTATAATTAAATGGACACAATTTCTGCAAAAAAAAAATTATAAATATTAGAAAAATCTGTTCATTTTGTGATTTATATTAAGGGAAAACCATTAAATAGAACCCGTTCTAAAAAAAACTATTTAAAATACTAGAAAAATCTGTTAATTTTTTATTTAATAATTAAATAGAAGCAGTTTCTGCTACAAAAAATAGTTGCAATTTAAAATTTTAATATTAAATATAATTATTTAATTATATAATAATTATTATTCAAATAATAAAAAATCTATTCTTTTATATTAAGGCAAATGATTAAATAGATGCGGTTTTATGTATATATTTAAATGTTGTTACACAAAAATCTTTAATTGCTTCCAATTTTATCATTTTTGTTTGTGTGAAAACCCCCTAATTAGTTAACTGTGGTTCCTGCTATGAGAATATGAAGCCGTGTGGTTTCGGCCGGCTTGGCGCAGAGGCCGGTCTACAGGTTGCCGTGGTTGCCGGTCTACAGGTTGACGGGGTTGCCGGTCTACAGGTTGCCTTGGTTGCCGGTCTACAGGTTGACGGGGTTGCCGGTGTACAGGTTGCCGGTCTACAGGTTGCTGTTGTTACCGGTCTACAGGTTGCCGTGGTTGCCGGTCTACAGGTTGCCTTGGTTGCCGGTCTACAGGTTGCCGTGGTAGCCGGTCTACAGGTTGCCGTGGTAGCCGGTGTACAGGTTGCCGTGGTTACCAGTCTACAGGTTGTCGTGGTTGCTGGTCTACAGGTTGACGGGGTTGCCGGTCTACAGGTTGACGGGGTTGCCGGTCCACAGTTTGTCATGATTGCCAGTCTACAGGTTGACGGGGTTGCCGGTCCACAGGTTGTCGTGATTGCCAGTCTACAGGTTGACGGGGTTGCCGGTCCACAGGTTGTCATGATTGCCAGTCTACAGGTTGACGGGGTTGCCGGTCCACAGGTTGTCATGATTGCCAGTCTACAGGTTGACGGGGTTGCCGGTCCACAGGTTGTCATGATTGCCAGTCTACAGGTTGACGGGGTTGCCGGTCCACAGGTTGTCGTGATTGCCAGTCTACAGGTTGCCGGTCTACAGGTTGCTGTGGTTACCGGTCTACAGGTTGCCGGTCTACAGGTTGCTGTGGTTACCGGTCTACAGGTTGCCGGTCTACAGGTTGCTGTGGTTACCGGTCTACAGGTTGCCGGTCTACAGGTTGCCGTGGTTGCCGGTCTACAGGTTGCCATGGCGTTTGATGCAGGAATGCCGCCACATTAGGTGACAAACGTGAAGACGTGCAGGGAGCCGTTGCGAACATGAGCAGAGTCCTAAGATGGTATCTGTGTGAGTGTGTTCGAGAAGCGATGATCTCCATGGTGACCCCCGATGCCCTGTCTCAGCTTGATTACCCATGGTGCATTGTGTCCTCTCAGGGCAGGTACTCATGGATAGAGAGGGAGAGAGAATGAGTGCCGATATGTAGAGGCACAGATGAGGATGGAGGACAATAACTGTCTCTGCAATAGAATCAGCAGCCAGTAAATCCCTTAAATCATGTATTCTGGCCGTGGTAATAATTTCTATGTCCTGCTGGGTGCATCACCTCATCAGTGTGTCATTGCTGTGGAATTAACTCTCCTGCATACTGACACTCTGCAGAACTTCCTCATTTCCTGATTTAACAGATGTGTGTGCTATTTTTAGAAAATATTTACTGACTTTCACTTCATCTGATCATAAATTAGCAGCCGAAAGGTGCTTGTAAATGCACAAAAACACAGTTATCATCCTCTGAGCTACTGTTGTCGTGGCAGATTTCCACCTCACTATTCGTCTCTTCTCTCTGCCTCTGCTGTGTGTTTGACTAAAGAAAGCCATCCCAGTGACATTATCCAGACTGATCTCACTTTGTTTACATATGAACTCCAAGAAAAATAAGCTACAACAAGACACAAAGCAGCTAAGAAGAGACACAGAACGACTACAAAAAGACACAAAACAACTATGAAGAAATGCAAAACAACTTCAAAAAAGCTATGAAGAGACACAAAACAACTATGAAAAGACACAAAATGACTATACAGACGCAAAACAACTACAAAACACCTACAAATATGCACAGAATGACTACAAAGACACCAAACAACTAGAAAGAGATGCAAAACGACTACAAAAAGACACAAAACAGAGATGCAAAACAACTATAATAAGAAACAAAACAACTATGAAGAGACAAAACGACTACAAAGAGACGGAACAACTACAAGACGCAAAACGACTACAAAAACACAAAACAACTATGAAGAGACAAAACAACTATAAAGACACAAAACGATTACAATAAGACACAAAATAACTATAAAGAGTTACAAAAAAAACTATAAAAAGACACAAAACTACTAAAAATAGATGCAAAATGACCACAAAAAGATACAAAACCCCTAAAAAAGACACAAAACAACTACAAAGATACAATAACTACAAAGTAGATCCAAAAAAACTAAAAAAAAAAAAAAAGAAGACAACATATCTATAAACGTCAGCTATTTGGGGGATGTGAATGCGCTAACGTCTGTTTTGTCTTCCCCCTTCCATCTCCTCTGTGTTTTTTCTGACTCTAGAAAAGTGTGAAGGAGGGAATCCTGTTAAAGCAGACCAGCTCCTTCCAGAGGTGGAAGAGGAGGTACTTCAAACTCAGAGGGAGGACCCTCTACTATGCCAAAGACTGCAAGGTACGAACATGTGTGAGGCTGAATGGAGATATTTCTGATTATTAGAATGTCTGGCGCAGCAATACGTTCATCAAATTAGATTTTGAGCTTTTTTAGTCTGTGCATGAGCAAAGTATTTTTGTAAGAAACCATAATTACCAGCTGCAACAGCAGATTCATGGTTTTATGTGATTGTCTCTCTGTTTCCCCATCAGTCCCTGATTTTTGATGAAGTGGACCTTTCAGATGCCAGCGTGGCTGAAACCAGCACCAAGAACATCAACAACAGCTTCACAGTGAGTCAAAAATGACCGAATGTGGACGGAGGCATTTCAGATTTGACTTCCAAAGACAGAAGGGTTGAAAATGTTTTCTAGCTAAGAATCCTAGACTTCAGTTGTTTCAGAAACAGATGAAACAGTTTTGGCATGCGTCATAGTGGAAAATAGCGATTTATCGATTTTTCCATCCAAAACTGTGGTCCAGACTTAAATATCATCACTTCATCAAGAGAAATTGTAAGAACTAATGTCATTATCAGGTCAAAATTTGGATTTCTCCAAAACTTGCTTTTGACCACATATGGAGATAAAGAGAGAATTCAAATGTAGGCTTTGGGGTGCCATGAGTATACATAACTTTACACCGTAATGAGATTTCAATGGATGAGTTACATAAAAATTCAACCCCTGTACAGTCGACATGAACACAGAAGCTACCCGTAGAGACCAAAATTGTTTTATTTTTTTATCAGGCTATAAACGTGTTGACTTGCCTTTGGAGTCGGCCTCTTGGCTCAACAATGCAGTTTTTTTACTTCAGATTTTTGCTTGGTGCTAACTAGCAAATGACACCATGCTAGCATGCCGAAGACGGTGGGGAACCTAACAGTGTATTAGCATTTAGCTCAAAGCACAGTTCCAGTTGCTAGCATGGTGGAAGACTCTTGTTTTAGTATCATAATACCAATAATGATGCAATAATGACTTATAAATCCAATACCTTGCTGTTTATTTTGTGGCCTAGAGTCGCTAAGCTCACACTTCCATCCTCTTGTTCTCAGGTGATCACCCCATTTCGCAAACTGATGTTATGTGCTGAAAGCAGGAAGGAGATGGAAGACTGGATCACTGCTCTCAAATCCGTCCAAAAATGGGAAACCTACGAGGTTGGTGCTCTAGTCTCTCCATCTTTTTCTGTATTCACAGTATTGTTTGTTCTATTGGCTGGCAAGAGTAACCTTGAATTAATTGATGATGGTTTGATAAAAGCTAGTCATGAGCAGTTTATTAGTTTTGAGGGGGGGGTTGGCAGAAATAATCTTCTCATTGTGTCTTCCACCTCCCTGTGTCTTCATTCTTTTTCTTTTCTGCTTCTCATTTCAGCTCTTTGCCAACAGACTGATGTCGCTCATAAAATCAGAGCTTTAGCTTTAATAGGCTATAAAGAGAGCTAAAGACAGTCAGCTGCGATCTGAGTCGAGCCGATATTCTCTCAGGTTTTTAGGCTTAAAGTGTTCCTTGCCTTTTACAATAGATTTTAGTTTTTATCATTTCCTTATTCCTAGTTATTCCCAGCTCATTTGAGTGTAGCTGCAGTTAATAAGCTTTACAGAACTTCATGAAAAGTCACAAGAAGTTTATTTTCTCGAGGGAGCTCACCTTGAATCTGGCATTAGAACACCTTATGTCACTCTTTTTCAGTTTTTAGTTGCAGGAGTAACTGAGTTCAGAGACTAGAGGCTTCTCAGTGCACCGATGCATTTAAGGCATTTAGCAGGCATCTGTAAATTACAGCTTCAGAAAACAGCATTGGTTACACTTTTCCTTCTAAACTTTTTGGTCAGCAAATCCAAGCTTGTCCACCAGATGGCGCTGTGACTGAGAGTGTATTTTGGCCTATGGATGTGATTGGAGTGGGTCTCTTATCAAACATGCAAAGTTTGAGGTAGATTGGAGCATCTACACACTAGTTACCCCTCACTTCCTGTTTCATGGCGAAACGTCGAAACTCCACCGGCTGCCATTTCCATGAAGACTACTGTGGAGCATTTTAAGAACTTTTGGTCAGCCATGCCTGTTGTACATCCTGGCCAAATTTGACCTCTATCTGGGTTACACCGTTTGAGTTCATAGTTTTTGAAAATGTCCAAAAATTACTCAAAATTGTCCAAAATATTACACATAATTCAAAATGGTTGACTTCCTGTTGTGTTTTGGGCATTGGTGTCAATTCCATTTTTGTGCGTCTTGATGAGTTACATATGTGTACCAGATTTCATAGGTCTATGTCACATGTACTGGCCATAGTAAATGTTTGAAATTTTGCAATTTTCTGGGGGTGCTATTGAGCCATTTTGGCCCACATGTGTGCTATTGCCCTAAAATTTAAAATTTGTTGCCGGTCCTGATGTGTGTGCCAATTTTGACATGTTTGCTAGTATTTTTAGGTCTTCAAATTTGAGATCGTTTTAGAAGCCAAATAATAATTCCTTGCATTCCAAGAGGTTCCTTGCAGTAGATTAGCAATTCTTTTTTGCCAACGAAGTTAGTAGGGGTGAGTTTTTTTACCTTACTGCAACAAAGTTAGTTGGCTTTTTTGCCAACTAAATCTGTTGGCAAAAAAGAATTGCTAATCTAATATAAGAAAATGACAAAATGAACATAATCAGTCTATAGGTTCCTTGAACCGTTAGTGCTCGGACCCTAATAATTAACAACACACACATCCCTGAGAAGTATTGCAGCTATTGCAGCGATGGATCCAGAAATGATCATCAAATTAGCTTATAACATCAAATAAGAGCTGCCTAGCTTAGAAGCATTTACCTCCACCTTTATTTCTGCCTACAGTCATTTACATGTAAAGAAATGACCAATATTTGTATGGAAATTGACAAAAAAAAGGTAAAACTTTGGTGCATTTAGACATTTTATGGATGCTGGAGGACCTAAGTGAAAAGTTGGAGCGTTGTATTAATATTGTAGTCTAAACCTGTTGTATGTCCAAGATTCTTCAGACTTTCATATGCAAAGCCAGCGTCATTCAACTTTCTCCTCCCACTGGTTAGTTCGATGTTTTGCCCTTTGGTGTTTCCACCTACGAAGCTCACGTTGCTGTTCTTTCCCTCCATGTTTCTCCTTCCTCAGGCCAGTCAGTTCAACATGGAGCATTTCTCTGGGATGCATAACTGGTACGCCTGTTCCCACGCCAGGCCGACCTTCTGCAACGTCTGTCGGGAGGCGCTGCCGGGCGTCACCTCCCACGGCTTGTCCTGTGAAGGTACGTCCACACATGGCTGCCACACATGTGCTCTTCAACTATGAAGTTCTTGTGGAAAGCATAGTCTTAAATTGGAACATCTTTGTACGTGACCGTAAAGAAGTAGGTTTATAGGTCCGTTCTGCAAGGTGTGGCAGCTTTCACTGACACATCAACACCGTGGAAGTCGCTGTGTAAAACCACTCTCCTCGTTATCAGCAGAATTCTGATTACACCTTAACAGGGAGGCTTCCAGTGAACGTTATCAAGAACGAAAGTTTATCAGCAAACATTGCTATTCTGTATTTACTCTTGGTTAGTCATATATCCTTTTATTTCAACTCTGTACAGCTCTTCCAGGTCATAGGTTTTCAGGCAACGTCTTGCTTTGGTGTCCAGCCAGAAATTTAAACATTCAGAAAAGCCGATAAACTGTGAATAGTGAGCCCATCTCTTGAAGAAATTGTCCAAACACTTGAAGATTTCTGTAGGGGGGCAAATACTTTTGCACTTCACTGTGCATAATGTCAAACAATGTCGATCTGTAAGATTACATCTTCTGTGTCACATGATGTCAGTTTAAAACATGAAAGATGTGCTATCACATCCTTTGTGTCTCTTGTTGATTAAATAAAACATCTTAACAATCATTCAAAGTGTTTGTTTCTAATTCTGTCCTCTGCAGTCTGTAAGTTCAAGGCTCATAAGCGCTGTGCAGTTCGCTCCACCAACAACTGCAAATGGACCACGCTGGCCTCCATAGGAAATGACATCATTGAGGATGAAGAAGGGGTGAGAGTTTATGCAATAATATGTGTTTTTTAGCGAACACAGATCCATCTTTATGACATGTTGGGTAACTCTGTGAATCACTTTAGCCTGTACTTCTCAGCTATCTTTTTAACGAGTGTAGTAAATGTACAGATACAAGAGGCAGATTATAAGACGTGTTATGCAAGACTTGTGTAACACGGCACTGATGTCTTTGAAGCTAAAGACACTCGGTTAGTTGCAGCTCATGCCTCATGTTCTTGCTTTCCTTCCATATTTCTGCAGGTGTCGATGCCCCACCAGTGGCTGGAAGGCAACCTGCCCGTCAGCGCCAAATGTGTGGTGTGTGATAAGAACTGTGGCAGCGTGAGGCGGCTGCAGGACTGGCGCTGCCTTTGGTGCAAGGCCATCGTAAGCCGGATTGATTTTCAGCCTCTGCCCTGTCAAAAACCCGTCAGATCAGCTTCAGAGTTCATGTAGGACGTCGCTGCCGGCTGGGAGTTATTTTCAGTTTAGGTTTTTATATAAATCTTGAAACCTCATGGATGATGAACATGCACTGATATCCATGGTAATAGAGTCGGTCCGGTTTGATCACGTCGTCCAAATTCATTGTTTCTCTGGCGGGTAGAAGAGCACAATGCCTGCTGGAAGCCAGAATTTTGAATTGATCAAATTTGGATCCGAACCTAAAGTCTCAATACAAAGCAGCTACTGAGGAAATTGTGTTTCTGTCTTCAAAAGTGAAAGAATAGTTTTAGATGAGTGCAGTGCAAAGCGGCAGGAGTCAGAAGTTTAAGTGGTTCGACAGGACATACACTACTGCTCAAAAGTTTGGGGTCAGCCAGACAAATTTCTGCTTCATTACTTCCTACCACAATTGTTTTACAGATGCCAAATGAGTATAAATCTAATATTTTGAGACAAATGGCGTCTTCTGCACTCTTTGCCAAGTAAAGGGCATCCAATCTAGACTGTCTGGCTTCACGGTTTGTTGTCTTTTTGTTGTTTAATTCAGACTGATACCACAAGTTCTCCTTCCTCTAGCATCAAATAAAGGCAGAAAACTACAAAGATACTCTAAAGTATACACTACCATTCAAAAGTTTGGAGTCACCCAGACAGTTTCATGTTTTCCATGAAAACTCGCACTTTTATTCATGTGCTAACATAATTGCACAAGGGTTTTCTAATCATCAAATAGCCTTTCAACACCATTAGTTAACACAATGTAGCATTAGAACACAGGAGTGATGACTGTAACATCAGGAGGATCTGAAAAACAATATCTGAAGTGACAACAAAATGCTCAAAGTGACTTAAAATTGTCCAAAATTACTTTAAACTTTTCCAGAATTGCTATAGAAAATGGTCCAGCATTACTCAAAATGGTCCAAAATGACAATAATAAAAAAAATATATATATTGGGCCCTTAAAATGGAAAAAAACATTGCAAAATGTTCAATCCAGGCTGGATTGTGTGTCCACAAAGTTCCTGGAAGTGTACACTACTGTTCAAAAGTTTGGGGTCACCCAGACAGTTCCATGTTTTCCATGAAAACTCACACTTTTTTCACACATTAAATAAATGATAAATCCAGTGTAGACATTGTTAATGTGGTAAATGACTGTTCTAGCTGGAAACAGCTGATTTTTAATGGAATATCTCCATAGGGGTACAGAGGAACATTTCCAGCAACCATCACTCCTGTGTTCTAATGCTACATTGTGTTAGCTAATGGTGTTGAAAGGCTAATTGATGATTAGAAAACCCTTGTGCTGTTATGTTAGCACATGGATAAAAGTGGGAGTTTTCATGGAAAACATGAAATTGTCTGGGTGAACCCAAACTTTTGAATGGTAGTGCAAGTCAACTTTAACTCATTTAGAGCAACTTTAACTAATATGGAGCAACTTTAATAAATACAGAGCGACTCTGACTAATGTAGAGCAACCTTAACTCACTTTTGAGCACCTTGAACTAATTGGACCCCAAACTTTTGAATAATATTGTATGTTTTAGATTGCCTTTTTATTTTTTTGCCTTTATTTTATTGGTAGAGGAAGATAACTTTTGGTGTCTGCCCAAACTAGACAGCAAAAAAACATCTGCCCTAAGAAGACAACAAACCGTGAAGCCAGACAGTCTAGAACAGATGCCCTTTACTTGGCGAGGAGTGCAGAAGACACCATTTGTCTCAAAATATTTGATTTATACTCGCATAGCATCTGTAAAACAATTGTGGTAGGAATTAATGAAGCAGAAAAGTGCAGTGGAGGTGTCCTTTAAGACACAAACCAAAACACACCGTCACAGATGTAACCTTGTTCTTCCACTTAGCAAAGACGGCGTGGTGTTTTTTGAGCGTTTAGAGCAAATATAAGGCTTATCCTCGGTACGCACAAATGAATCAGAGTGGCATTTGTAAAGGTTACAGAACTGGCATTTGGTGGGTTTCAGAGGGACGTAATGACCTTTCTGCTTCTACAGAAATATAGAATTACTATGGAGACCACTGACTCGGTGTGTTGTCTGCACTCACAGGTCCACAGCAGCTGTAAAGAACAAATGGGGAAGGTGTGTCCTTTGGGTCAGTATCGAGTGTCCATCATCCCTCCCACTGCACTCAACAGCATCGACTCTGACGGTGAGACGCCCAACAAACACACACTTCTATGCACACAACACACACACTCTTTTGTTCATGGCGGTGAACAGTAGGTCAGAGTTCAGGGATGTTGGATCAGTTCCAGTCTGTAGGTACACGTACATCCTTAGGTTTCACTCATCGATTCCTTACATTTACAATATAGAAAAACATCAGTTGTAGCTTTCTTGGAAGAGTTTTACGAGGAAAGGCTGAGGAGAGGAGGAAATGTCAACATATTTGTCAAGTTTGAGGCCTTTTTTCTGCACTAAAATTCAAAATTCATTGTCAGAACTCGCAGTTTTTGATGAGTTTTAGGAGGAAAAAACTGAAGAGAAGAGGAAATTTCCATATATTTGTCATATTTTTGACAAAATTAGCCTTTTTTCTACATTAAATTCAAATCTGTCATCAGGACTAGCATTATTTGATGAGTTTTACGAGGAAAGACTTGAGGATAAGAGGAAATTTCAACATTTGTCAAATTTTTGGTGGGATTTGTCTTCTTTTTCTTCATTAAAATTCAAAATTTCTCATTAGGGCTAGCATATGTTGATGGGTTTTATGAGGAAAAAACTGAGGAATAAGAGGAAATTTCTACATATTTGTAAAATTTTTTGCAGAATTTTCTGGATTTCTCCACTAAAACTCTGAATCTCTCATCAGAACTAGCATATTTTGATGGGTTTTATGAGGTAAAAAAAAAAAAAGAAGAATAAAAGGAAATTTCAACATATTTGTCAAATTTCAGCAGAACTAGCATCCTTGGATGAATTTTACAAGAAAAAAAGAAGAAATTTCAAAGTTTTTGGCAAATTTTTGTAGAATTTGCCTTTTTTTCTCCACCAAAAGTCAAAATTCCTCATCAGAACTAGCATTTTTTTGATGAGTTTTACAAATAGAAAATGATGGATAAAAGGAAATTTTAATGTATTTGTCAAATTTTAGGCAGAATTTCACTTATTTCTACACTAAAATTCAAAATCTCTTGTCAGGAGAAGCATTCTTTGATAAGTTTTGTTTGCAAGAAATAAGGATAAACTGAAATTTGAACATATTTGTCGAATTTTATGTGTAATTTCTGCTGTTCTAGTATTGTTTGATGAGTTTTACGAGGAAAAAATTGAAGATCGGAGGAAGTTTGGGCCTAATTGTCTAATGTTAGGCAGAATTTGATTCATTTTTACACTAAAATTCAAAATCTCTCATTAGGACTTTACAGTTTTGCCACAGTCCAAATTTTTAGCAGCTTTCTCAGCTTGAACTGCAACGTTTGACTTTAAATCTGTGCGCTTTTCTTTCTGTTTTTTTGTTGTTGTTTTTTTTACATATACCAAACCTTCCTTTCAGGCTTCTGGAAGGCCACCTCGGCGTCGTGCTCCAGCCCTCTCCTGGTCCTCGTCAACTCCAAAAGTGGAGACAACCAGGGGGTGAAGTTCCTACGCAAGTTCAAGCAGCTCCTGAACCCGGCTCAAGTCTTTGACCTGATGAACGGAGGACCAGAGCTCGGGTACTTCAGCCTAAGTCATTCTCGGGAAATTAGCATGAAAAGTTTATTCCTGCTGCCTCTCCGTGACTTCTGCCTGTAATAATGTTTTGACTCTCCTCGCTCAGCCTTCGCCTTTTCCAGAAGTTTGTGACGTTTCGTATCCTGGTGTGTGGAGGAGACGGCAGCGTGGGCTGGGTGCTCTCAGAGCTGGATAAACTCAACCTCCACAAACAGGTGAGAGGAGGAGGATGATATAATCCTGATGTGGAAGCTGGTGAAAACAAAGACTTGCCTCATTTCTCACCTGTACTGTCCTGGGTTTTGTAACCGGCCGTTGTCCTCGCATCTAAAATGAAAACTGCCGAATATAAACCAATGATTTCCATTTGACCAGAAGGAAAACAGTTGTTAGGAGAGAGAAGGGAAGGATGTCAGAGTTGATTACCTGAACTAATTCATTAACGTTGGTGAATTAATCCACATAAACGAGCGCTGCGCTACATGATCACAGCGTTAATGTGAAATTAATACTGAAGTTCCACGTCGAATCAGATTTGATCCAGATTAACCGCTTAACTCGAGGGTCAGCTGGAGCATGTTAGCTGATTTCTGTCTCTGCAGCGTAGAATGATGGAGTTTCAGCTGATGCTTTGTCTAAAATTAGCTATAAACTTTAATACAGAGCTGCCATGGTAGCTGCTTCAAAGCTTTGGCATAAATATTTCCTTCTTGATGGACATTTATGGGAAAAATCTCAAGACGTACATGTTTACAGTGGTTTTTGGTCGCTCTTAATGGTATTAATTTTTAGCATTTCATGTTGATTTTATCTTAAACTTTAATCAGATTGCGTGTTGTGCTGTTTTGCCTCGTTAAAAATATTGTATACGACTGTTAACATGTACAGCACATTGGTAACATCGAGGTTTTTTTAAATGAGCTTGATTTAAAGTTATGCTGTGCAAAAGTATTTGCCCCCCCACAGAAATCTTCTCTCACACTTAAATGTTCCAGATCATCACATTAATATTTTAGTAATATTTTATTTTATTTATAATTATTGAATATTAGACAGATATAACCCACAAACCTGTATCACCCCGTGAAAAAGTAATTGCCCCCCTGAACCTAATAACTGCTTTGGCAGCAACATCTGCAGTTAAATGTTTGTTCCATCTTGTGATCAGACTTTTCCATCACCATGGAGGAATTCTGCTCCACTCTTATCTGCAGAATAGTTTTAATTCAGTCACATTAGATGGTTTTCAATCATGAATTGTCCTTTTAAGGTCTTGTCACAGAATCTAAATTAAATTCAAGCCCAGATTTTGACTCCAGAACTTTCATTTGGTTCTTTCTGAGCCACTCAGAGATGGACTTGCTTGTGGTCTTTGGGTCTTTGTCTTGCTGCATAAACCATTGGTGTTGAGCTTTAGGTCATGAACTGATGGTGGATGTTCTCCAGGAGGATTTTCTGATAGAGAGCAGGTAGGGCTGGGCGATATGGCCTAAAAAAAAATCTCTGATTTTTTCAAAAAAAAAATCCCGATTCACGATTTATCCGATTTTTTTTTTTTTACCCCTTACCTATTCTCAGCACCCCGGAGTCCAGTCTACTCTATGCAAATAAGCTGCAGCCCTCTCCAGGTAAACACACCTGATCGCAGCTGGAAATGCGCTGCATGTGGCATGCTGGTCCGGTTGCGGTGCGTTTCCTGCTGTGATCCGGTGTGTTTACCTGGAGAGGGCTGCAGCTCATTTGCATAAAGTAGACTGACTTCGACTTCAGTGGTTCCCAACCTGTGTGGCTTGGAGCCCCTCCTATAAGCTGCACCCAGCCCCACCCACCACCACCACCACCACCACATAAGTACACTACAAAACATAAGAGGGAAGTTATTGAATTGTATTACTAATAGAAAATTCCCTAAAATTACGAAAAAATATTTTATATCAAACCAAGAGTTCAAGAGTTGTACTATGACGAGGAGGAGAGAGTTTATGGCTGCAGTAAATTTGTTGACACTACAATGCATGAGTTAAGTTATTTTTTATTTTTTTTAACTAAAAAAATCCTTAAAATTATGAGAAAAACATTTTTATATCAAACCAAGAGTTGTAGTATGAGCAGCAGGAGTCAGTTGCTGGCTGCAGTAAATTTGTTGAATATTTGTGTCTCTTCGCTGTTTGCAGCAGTTTTGCATTTTGCAGACGGTTCCTGTTCACTCGTCACACAACCAGCTGCTCATAGACACCAATGTTATTTCTGCAGCTACTTTTGATTAAACTGGGCTTGTAGCATATTGTCTACCTTACAACGATGGAAAAGAGGCATCGTTTATGTTTACACAACGTATATTTAATGAGTTATTGATGCCGGAAGTTCGAATTTGTGAATGTCTTTCTGACTTTATCAAACTGTGTTTTGTTTGCTGACGCCGCCATAATTCGCTGGTTTCATGCTGTCATTAGCGAGCATTTCACCACAAATATTACAATTCTGTCTTGTTCTTTAATAAAACCAAATTTAAGGTAACTCTTGAAGTATAGCCGGAGTTTTTAGGTACTGATGAATCTTCACCCGTTTTGCGCTTTTCAGACACAGTTTCCGTCAGTAATTTTCTAACTGTAACACAAACTAATGAATCGGGATGAACTAGAGCCAACCTGAAGAAAGACCAAATAAATGTGTTTTTAAAATGTTTTATAAGTAGACTTGTGATGACACAGCGGGTCTGTTACTCTGATTTTATCCAGAATGTAAAAATCTATTTTTTATAACATCACAGCCTCAGAGCAGACAAAGCGGACCCCAGGTTGAGAACCACTGTTCTACTTTATGCAAATTGGATGCGGGTGCGGAGATTCCACGCATCATGAAACTGTCCTCAAACTTCTAAACTAGGCGTCGGTGACCTAAAACGAGGACCGATTCAGCTGCTGCACAGATTATTTCTGCCTCAGATGCTTTCAGAAATACTTTTCGGTGACGTGTTTTTGAAATAAAAGGGAAAGTTTGCGGCCGAGCCGCTGTGTTTATCCGACTTGTCTGCAGGACTGTCCAGCTGAAAGCTCGGTCACGTGACCACGTAGTGACCTGCTGTTGCTCAGCGCTGTCATGTGACCATGTTGTGGTCCGCTAGTGACCGCCGTCCGTGTGATTTTCAGATGCGGTGCGTTGCCGTGCGGGAAAATCGCATCTAGTGGACACGAGCCTTTAGATCTGCACCGCTCGCTGCCATGTTGTTTGTGTATCAAGCGTGGGGGGGAGGGGGGCGCACTCTGAACTACGGGAGCCCAGCGGGAAGGCGTTGGTGGCGGATGTTGATGAGAAAATCGATTTTCATTAAAACAAATCGACATTAAGTACACACTCGAATTAATCGATAAAATCGATTTATCGCCCAGCCCTATCATCCAGATATTTTGTAAATACCAGATGAACCTTTATGTTCTTTTTGGTCAGTAGTGGTTTGATCCTTCCAACTCTCCCATGGATCCATTTCCTCCAGAGTCTTCCTTATTGTGGAATCACATAGACGGACCTTAACTGAGGCCAGTGAGGTCTGCAGATCTTTAGATGTTCCTCTGGTTCTTCTGTGACCTCCTGTATTAGATGTTGATGCTCTTGGAGAAATGTTGGTGGTTGGTCCACTCCTGGGAAGGTTCTCCACTGTTCCATGTTTCTCCATTTGTGGATAATGTCTCTCACTGTGGTTCTCTGGAGTCCCAGAGCCTCAGCAATGGCTTTGGAACCCTCCAGACTGATGAATGTCAATGACTTTGTTCCTCATCTGTTCTTGAATCTCTTTAGAACATGGCATCATGTGCTGCTTTTTCAGAGCCTTTAGCTACTTCACAATGAAGACAGGTTCTATTTAGTGATGTTTAGGTTCAACAAGCCTGGCAGTAATCATATGTGAGTGTGGATGGAGAAACTGAACCCAACTGATGAATGAATTTTGGTAGATTGGTAGCAAAGGGGGCAATTATTTTTTCACATAGGGCAAGATGGACTGGACAGTATTTTTCCTTTATTAAATTAAATCATCATCTTGGGTTATCTTTGTTTGATGATCTGGAACATTTATGTGTGACAAATATGCAAAATATAAAATTTCTGCAGGGGCAAATACTTTTGCACGGCTCTGTGTGTTGCTTTACATTCTCATAATCTGATTTTCCTGTTTGCAGTGTCAGCTCGGTGTGCTGCCTCTGGGAACAGGCAACGATCTGGCTCGTGTTTTGGGATGGGGAGGTCTCTGCGACGACGACGCTCAGCTGCTGCAGATCCTGGAGAAGCTGGAGAGAGCCACCACCAAGATGTTGGACCGGTAAGAACCGAGGGAACGAGAGCGGGTCGGTTAGCGTCACTTCTTTAAAATCTGTCGTGGAGTTCCTAATGAATAAATGAATGGAAAAATACATCTGTTTTCAATTTCCATACTGTTTGGTTCTTTAAACGGCAGCAGATGGCAGCTAGCAACAGTAAAAGCGATAAAGATAATTGGATGAAAGCACTACAGGCTATTCATTTCTGTTTATGCCTTTGGGACACCTTCACAATGTTACAAGTAACTTTAAATGTCACAGCTGTGATCGGCGCAAAGTGAAGCAGCTCCATTGCATAAGAGACGACTGACATGTTCTTGTGTGGACAAACTAAAAATCAAGCAGTGTTGAGTCAGATGAGCTTCACAGAAACATATATTTTCACATAATTTGTGAGAAACCGGATGCTTTTACAGATTCAGACCTTTAGGGGATGATCAAATGAAATAATTTAAAGACAAATAACCATTCAAATTATAAGAAGGGTAAGAAGGGGTCACGAGTAGACAATTATTGGCTTTAAAAGAGGATTAAAATGGTGGCAACATCTGTTCTAAAGACTATTAAGTAAAATTTAATTTCTTCCAGGTCACATAATAGTTAAAGTCTGTTCTTAATACCAACATAGCTTCTGGTTTCCAAATTAAAGACCAAAATATCACAGCTCAGATCATTTTCTCCAATTTCACAGAAAAACTTTTTAGCAGGTTTTCAAAATTTGAGCAGTAAGTCTTGAAACTTGTAAAGATTTCAGAAAATCTAGTTTTAGCTCTTCCACAATTGAGTCTTTGTGGTCGTTGCTTCAGACGTACATGTTGACAGTTGCTTTGGGTAGCTCTTAATGCTCCTAATTTTCAGTATTTTCTATAGATTTTATATTAAACTTTTGCTTGTTGTGCCATTTTCCCTCTTTAAAATATTATATATGACAGTTTCTCCTTTACAAATGGAAGCTTCTCCATTTATTTTTGTTCCTGTTGGTAAAATCAGGTTGTTTTAAACGAGCTTGATTTAAAGTACAGTCATTTTTCTCATCTGTAATTTGAACTATTCAGTCTTCTTTCTTTTTATTAGCTGATTTCTGTCACCGTAGTGTAGTTGGAGCTGATATTTAGTCTAAATTTAGCCAAAAAGTTTAATACAGAGTCCTTGTGGTCATTGCTTCAAAGCTTTGGAATAAATATCTCCTTCTTGATTTACATTTTTCGGAAAAATGTCAAGACATACATGATTACAGTGGTTTTTGGTAGCTCTTAATGCTCCTAATTTTTACTATTTTCTCTTGATTTTATTCTAAACTTTAATATTATTGCTTGTTGTATTGTTTCGCCTCTTTAAAAGTAATAAATACGACTTCCTCTCCTTTACAAATGGATTTTTGTTCCTGTCTGACTGTTAACACTTGCAGCACGTCAGTAAAATCAGGTTGTTTGAAATGAGCTTGATTTAAAGTGGTGACATGCAAAAGTATTTGCCCCCCTCCAGAAATCTTCTCTCACATTTAAATGTTCCAGATCATCAAACTAATATTTCTATTTGTTGAATACTAGTCAGAGATAACCCACAAAATGCAAAATGCTGTTTTTAAATGATGATTTATTGAAAATCTATACTAGAAAGAAAGTTATTGCCCCCCTGAACCTAATAACTGGTTGGTCCCTTGGCAGCAGCATCTGCAGTTAAATGTTTGTCTATAATTAACTACAAATTTGAATACAGTTTATTGTTGCTGGACTAGTGTATATAGACCTGATATTTCTGCCACACATTTCCCAGACACTGACTTCCAAGCATCAACATACACACTGAGTGTTAGGGAATTCTGCGATGTCTGAAAAGAGGAATCAGGAGGCAAACTCAGGGACACTCTGGAGACTCTGATCCTGTAACATTTAAAAACATTCATTTCTTATCAAAAATAGTCACGACGTAATTGATCACATTCTCCAATACATTATTTAAATTCAATTAATAATAAATTCAATCACACATTAGATGTTATAAGTCAACTAACAGACTGTGAGCCTCAAAGGTTTATGCAGGTAGGAACGAAAACCCAGTGGGACAAAAATTTCCTACCACCCCACTATAAGCTTGGAAATAGTTTGACTACACCAAATTCATGGGGCGGCAATCCTAGAGATCTGCATAACAGCTCATTAGCCTGTTTCCCTAAGAGCTTCAGTTGGTATCCAGGCAGCACAGTTACTGTCATGTTATTCATGATTCTCAGAAACATACAACACAATATAAAACTTATTATAAGGCACAATTGGTGATTAAGATTCAAACAAAACTAATAAATGTGGTGTAGATGTGACAAAATTATGTATGAGATGTGTGTGGTGTTTGTATGTATATGGATATGTTGTGTGTGTGTGTGTGTGTAAGCAGTTGCATCCCTCTAACTGATCTGGTCTAAATCATCTTTTATTCGTTCCATTCACACCGTGGGAACGATGTTCGAGACCCTCCTATTTCTCAGATCAGCACAACGCAAATGAGCACAATGATGCAATGTGTGAATCACTATACAGCAACACATCTAGTAAAATTCATAAATCACACTAAAATGTTGTTAAAATCATTGATTAATTTTAAGGTAAATGCTTCCATCACAGTATAATTTCCAGTTACTATTAAATTATTCAGTATTCTTCATCCAGCAATCACTATCTTTTGTACTGATATTTAAATCTAAATTTTACATTTTAAGCAACTTATCCAATTCTATATTATCCACTATTTATCTATTACTAATTTAATCACTTCAAAAACATTACTACTTGGTGCATCCTTTAGCACACATTTTATCATATTAATATTAAATGATACTACAACTAGTAAGCAAACCATTAACACTAATATTATTGTTAGAAATATGATTCAAATCAGGCCTGTGCTAAAAAATTCAAACAATCCTGAAAACTTTCTAAAATCAAATCTGTGTAATTCTTTCAACCTTTAACTATTACTTTGCAAGTTCCTCCCTGATCGTCCAGGAGAAGGACAAGTACCATCCAATTTTATACACTTTCTTTTATGAAAAATGTATTTTTACTTTTATTTTAATGTTTCAAACTGTAAGTTGTCCGGATTATTTGAGATGTTCTTTCTTATTTTATTAATATCTTCTGTTATTTTGCTTAGTTTTATTCTATTTTACTTTTAATTATCTGGTTCTTTGTTGTAATAATTCTTTAGCTCTTTAATTCTCTAACTTTTATCACTTTTAATTTTTTACCCTCAACACTAATTTACTTCTCAAATGACCTATCTCCCTTGTTACATTCCACGTGCCAATCTAGGTAATTAAGTCATTTAATTTATTGTCGTTATACTATTTATTCTAGTTTACAGTTCTTACTTCTCTCCTATAATTTGCTCAGTCTTCTATGTTTACATCTATTAACTGTTAAAGCACTTAGTGAACGCTATTTTTAAATGTGCCACATAAATAAAATCAATATTTTTATTATTACTACTTTAAATCCTAGGAACACATTTGATTATTCTTGATAGTTCTTCAACCTAAATAGGTGCCAGATCCTGATTGCAATTTCCTAATTAGGGTTCATTATTTGGAACTCAAACTTAACAATTATTAATATTTACACTGTTGTTCTACGGTTTGCGTCCCCAACCAAGGCTGCACCCCCGTTATTGCATTCAAAGGATGCTTTATATAAGACTTTCTACAGTTGGTTTCAACTAATGGTAATAACACTCCAGGCTTCATAGTCAATTCATTGTAGAGTTTGACTGATTTGATTCTCAGTAATTTGCATGAATTAATCTAGACTAGGAAATGTTTGTTATCTTATGCAACTTATTTTGTCATTTGCTACTATTTAGTAAATTCAGTAATGTTTATGGGAAAGTCAGAGGAGAAGCAGTCTGCTGCACCTCTCTCCATCCTTTAATCTAAACCATTCCAGTTTACTGCTTTATAGTCTGCTAGAGAAGAAATTATTGCTGTAAACATGGCACAATACATGGAATTAGGCATATTCTGATACACCCAACACTTGCTTAGATTACGTTCTTGTGCATAACCCAGCATCAGTCTCACAGTGGAGTTCTCATTACTCCTGATGTGTGTCTCTCTAGACTCTGCCACAGAATGCATTATTTTATTTATGCTAAGCTAAACAGATGGTTTTCTTCTTCAGTAGGCATTTAAACCTAAAAGAAACAGTTTAAAATTAATTGCATAATCACCACACACAGGATAATTTACAAGTGATGTGATGTGTGTTGTGATAAGTCCGGAATTCCTGAAAGTGGTTAATGATTGGTTACCTCAACCCTTTGCCTAGAAACTTTATGTAGCTTCACCCTTTAACATTCTCACTAAGAAAAAGGCAATAGAAATTATTACTTCCTATTTCTTATGTCTTTGGGACACTACCAGATTCATCTAACAACAATCAATGTTTTGTTTGTTGTTTTTTTATGATTAGTTGCAGTGGGTTTTTTTTTTTTTTTAAATATTCACCTCTACCAAACAGTTGAGAAAAATTATTTGACCCTTTCAATTTTTTACATTTCAAATCACACAGTTGTGTTCAGCAACTCATTAAGCACTATAGTATGTCAAAGTATTACTTGACCTTTGAAAATCACAGCAAACAGAGTCCTCATGTGAGGAGTGATTTTGCTCTTGCTAACTTCCTGTCACTCATTTACCCTATTATAATAGCCACACCCAGTGTAACAGTCATCTCCCTTACACCTGGCACTTGAACATTAGAAGATGTCCTCAGTCGTAGCTGTGTTCCCTGTACAATTGTAAACAGATTTAGAGTTCACAGAGTTAATTTCTCTTTTCTCTTCTCTCTGGTGATCATCTGTGTCAGTGAGTGAGGAGCAATTGGAACAGTTCATTGTCTTTTCTTCTGCTCCATACTTCATGTATCAGTGTATATGTACAGTGCTGGGGCTGCACCAGTGAATGTATTGGGTTTCAGAGGATCAGGTGAAAGAAGCATAGCAAACCCAGGGGGTGAGAGGCCTTCTCCTGTAGGAGATGCTCCAGGTGCTTCTCTCGTTTCTCCGTCGTTCAGGGAGTGGCTGTGAACCGTCAGTAGTAAGATCAGCATCCACATCACTCCTGTCCAGGCCCCTCCTTGTCCACCGTTGCTAGTCGGCATCGTGTCGCGTGGACCTACTCTGCTCGGCCCTCGACCTCCACAGCCGTTCTGATCACCAACATAACCTGATATGGATCCACCTAAGAGAAAGAGATTCTTTCCGAACACTCGATTAGTACACAATCACTACACTTAAAACAATGAATGGGCTCCTCAATGGTTCTGGGAGCCTGTCAGGGACCTGTAAATGAAATTTTCAGTTAGCAATTTTCACATACTCAGCCATTCATTCATCAGTCCATAACAGAGTGACTTTGTGTGTTCAAAGGTGCACTAGCTCCTATGTGGACATAGGCCGACCCATGAGAACCTCATGGGGGCTCAGTCCTGTGGTCAAATTTGCAGTGTTGCGGATTGAATACAACACAATTGGGATAACTGGGAGAGCATCATGCCATTTTAACCCTGTTTTCAACATGTTTTTTTTTCATTTTTCTTTGATAGTAAAATTTAAATCTTTCTACCTATAGTATGATTAATTCTTTCTACCTGTCCTGAGTTCTGTGGATACCTTAATATTTCTGCTAAGCTGTAAATCCTGCTAGAACCATTGTGATTTTGTTTATTGATCTCATCTATGATTGACTCATCTCATCTATCCCTCCTTTTCCAACACGAGTTGTACCGCATACAGCACGAGAGAATGTAGATGAACAACGTAATCCAAAAAGAACTCCTAAGTGTCTTTACCACATCATCCATGAGCGTGTAACTATTTATCAACCATATTTAACTTAAAAACACTCCTGGTTTTCAGCTGGAAAGAAAATTTCTTTAATCACAAAGCTTTCTTATTAAACAAACAAACATCCACAACAGAAAACTGAATTCCCTTCTTCAGTCATCTGTTTCTCACACAGTTTTAAACTTTGCATACTGCGTGGTGTAGTTAGAGATCCAGTGTTAATTCATCTAATTTCTTTTATTGAGTATTAAATGATATATTCTAAAACACCAATAACAAATTTTTAGGACCGCAGGTGAACCTCAAAGTTATTCTCCGTTCTGTTATTAGTTTAAACCCACAAAACTGACCGAAGAAATATAGCAAATCATTACATCTGATAAAGTAAAATGAGCTTAATTTTCTATAAATCAATTAAACTATCCAAAGTGGTTGATTAGAACTCTCTCTAAGTCTTTCACAGTTCACGTTTCAGGGTCTAATTTGGAACTAACAATGTTATTATTGAAATAAAACCCATTATAATCCAGCTATAATTCACTTTATTGTTCTACAACCGGGTTAGAACCAAAATTGTCTCTTACATGTTACAGTAACCAATTGTTTAAGCAGTAAAATTGCTTTAATGAAATTGTTGAGCCTTGCTTATGTTTTTTTTTTAAAAAAAATTTTTAGTGGCTTTCCACTTGATGTTTAAATTCCTCTCTATTTCCATATTTTGAGCCAAATCATAAGCTGCTTCTAAAGTTAGCAGGAGTCTATGTAAAGGCTAGAGACCTTGTCCTTGGAGATAATAACAGCAAACAGTTCAACTGCCTGTACTGAGCTACTCAGGGGGGAGAGAACCCACTTCCACTATTTACTAGTCATTGACTACAGCATCACCTGCATGACGTGTGACGTCAGAGGGTCTGCTGGTTGAACCATCTGTGTATTAAATTACACTTCAAATTAGAATCGTTCTCTGCTTCAGGTCAGGTCTAGGTGGTGTCCCACAGCTTATAACCATCTCACAGCCTCGATTAGCAGTTGATTCTGCAATAGGAGAAAGAATAGCAGAATTTAGAACAGATTATAATTCAGGGAAATTTGCAATTTAAAACAGGTGCTCTTTTCAGAATGATGTATGGACTGGACAAAATGATTGAGTGATTACTTGGTCTATATGTGGTTAATTATGTTCAGTATGGCAGCTGTATTAATTCTGTACACCACTAAGCATGTAACATATACAACGCCGTCATGAGATAAAACCAGAGGTGCAGATTTCTCTTCTAGCGCTGCAACTGCAGCCATAGATCTTAAACATCCAGGCATGCTACGCACTACTGTACAGAGCCCTGATAAGTAATATGCCACCTAGCGATGGTATGACAAGTGTTTCCACACCAGCACACTTCCAGCAAACCCCTCTCTCTCTCTCTCTGACGTACAGCTGGAAAGGTTGCATGTAGTCCAGCACTCCCAGGGCTGGAGCTGAAACCAGAGCAGTCTTTACATCCACAAAGGCCTTATGCATGCTTTCTGTCCATTCCACTACAGGGGAGCCTCCTGCAGTGTGGCAGCTCATCACAGAGTCCATAGCAGCATAAACACAGATCCAGTGATGACAATAACTTGAATGTTATTGAGCAGTGTCAGTCTTTTAGGAGAAAACATCCACTGTCCTTCAGACAACACATGACCCAGATAGGTGGTCTTCAGACTGCAGTACTGTAGCTTCGACAGTGAGGTGATGTGACCTCTTTCAGCCAGTTTCTTTAACAGAAGCACAGAGTCCATGTGACAGACTTCTTTTGGAGGAAAGAGAAGAAGGGGAGTGCTATCACTAGCCAGGTGCAAATTCACCTAATCACACCCCACCAAAGCAGCATACACTGTAGGACTCCTAACAAAGCCATGTAGAGCCTGGTCCACATCAACTAACACCCTTTTATGTAAATGCAAACAGATACTAACTATCTGGATGCAGAGAAAAATGCACAGCTCAGGTCAACAATTGAGTTAATATTTAGAATCTAGGGGCAAGAGGCAAAACTAGAATTAGTGTTTAATTTACAAAGAAGGTCTCTTCCCATCAGACTCAAAAGTGTTCCTGCAAGAATCAGAAAGTATGTTCCACATCTGATCCTGCTTCTGAAACATAAGCTTGTTCAAAAAATAATTTAATTATGGGGTGCCTGAAATGCCTACAGCGATTAGTTTAGAACTAGGAATGCAAACATTATCAGTGAAACATACAGCAGAAAGTTACAAGATATTTTAAAACATATTGATAGGCACAGCTTGTATTATATTTTACTAATTTTACCGATTGATCTTCTTGTTCTATTTATCCTGCTCTCAATTTACTCTGTAAAAGTTTGATTTTCTCATGATGAACCAGAAAGAAATTAGTTATTTATATAATTTCCTTAAACTACAGAGGTTAAAAGTTCAACACGATTTTATTTACTACAGAGGCATTAATTTGTTTAATATAGTTAACTTTTAAGATTATAATTAATTTAAATCCAGAACAGATGGAATTTTAATTTCTCAGTATTGAGCACAGCAATACCAAACCATTAGATGCTGAAGTCATATCAGAAAAAAGATCCATTTTATTTTAAAAAATAATTTTGATTTGATCCCTTTCCTTTTTACTACTGTTCATATTAGATTTTCAATAGGGGAATGTTAAACTCTAGTGTTTACAGAGTTGAAAACGTTCCATTCTACTGATTAGCTCCTAGGTGCTCTGCAGTCTCTGGCCCAGTGGGGCTGATCTGTGACCTGAACCATTTATTTAACCTTAGCAGATCATTCAGTGGAAAAAACAACCATCCTTGTACATTTCCATTAAACCATTCAATAAATGTCGGCAGGGGCTCATCATCATCCTGCACACAAACATTAAGCTTGTAAGGTTTAGCAGTACAGCGTGCATGTTTAAATACTGCCTTTTTAGCTTTCTCTGTTAACCATGTCAGCATGTCTATGTTGTCAGGTCACTGGACATTCTCAGTGGGGGGTAGATCAAAAGATTCCTCAACCTCGGACCACTCTATGCCATAGGTGCAATGCAACAATACCTTCATGTCTGGAACTAGAACATTATACAATGTAGCTGTAACCCACAACCAATCAAGATGTTTCATCAGCTAGTGAAAGGATCTGGTGCACTAAACACTATATCTCTGGTCTCTGCTGAGCTACAAGCCTGACACACAGCTGTGTTAACGATCATGCATTTAGGGAAAGCTGGATTAGTTTCAGAAAGCTCTGACTCCTCTGTCTTATCACTTTGAAGAAAAACAGGTGAAGAATGTGCAGACTGTTTATCCTTTTTCGTCAACTCCTCATTACTCTGTCCTTTTTCTACATCACCATTTCCTGAAACTGAGCCTGATCCTGACTCGGGTTCTGTGTTAAGTCCAGATTCAACTTTTTTTTTTTTTCTTTATCTTAGTCAATTCTTCCTGAAGAAGAGCAATGATCTTAAGTTTCTCATCTGTGTTCTTAGCTCTGCCTAATGACTGGATTCCTGCTACACTGACCAGCGTCGATGCATCAGATTTAATTTTTTTCTGTGGATGCATCAGAGTTAGATTCAGATTGTACTTTATGAGAATTATTAACTGATTTCACATTTGAACAATGAGTCTCGCCTGATTTGGACTGATGACAACCCATGGTTAATTTCTTTCACTCAACAACAGGCATTCATGCATACACAGAAACAAAACCGCAATGAAGACAAACAGCAGGCGCATAGCCATCACTCTCAGCTGCATCTGAACTCTTATGTGTTAATTTTCAATTATGATCAGGGAAAATTTCAGTCTGATCTGTTAGATGAAGTTCAAAATTCTTTTTACACAATTTATCGGAAATTTCGTGCCAGAATTCAATAGGAGTTTCCTCTAATTTAACGTGGGATTTCAGTCTGGTGGATCTGGGTACCAGATTCAACGTATTGAATCAATAGGTTTGCGCATAACCTAGCTCCGGGACAAAATTCCACAGAGTCTTAAACCCCGCCGAACCAAAGGGCAGACGCTCGTCTCGCCTTCCACAGACAAACACTTAAATTTGCCCAGAACCTCGTTCTCAAAGGTGGAAGGACCCACAGGCTGTCCCCTAAAGTCGAGTCACCCTCCTTTAAGAGGCGACCCAGGTATATTACCCAATCCGTGTACTCAACACTGCCTCTGTCCAGCAGCGGACAAGCGCCGACTCTACACTGCCTCTTTCAGCAGTGGACAAGCGCCGACTCAACGCTACCTCTTTTCAGCAGTGGACAAGCGCCGACTCTACACTGCCTCTTTCAGCAGTGGACAAGCGCCGACTCTACACTGCCTCTTTCAGCAGTGGACAAGCGCCGACTCTACACTGCATCTTTCAGCAGTGGACAAGCGCCGACTCTACACTGCATCTTTCAGCAGTGGACAAGCGCCGACTCTACACTGCCTCTTTCAGCAGTGGACAAGCGCTGACTCTACACTGCCTCTTTTCAGCAGTGGACAAGCGCCGACTCGACACTGCCTCTTTCAGCAGTGGACAAGCGCCGACTCTACACTGCCTCTTTCAGCAGTGGACAAGCGCTGACTCTACACTGCCTCTTTCAGCAGTGGACAAGCGCCGACTCTACACTGCATCTTTCAGCAGTGGACAAGCGCCGACTCTACACTGCATCTTTCAGCAGTGGACAAGCGCCGACTCTACACTGCATCTTTCAGCAGTGGACAAGCGCCGACTCTACACTGCCTCTTTCAGCAGTGGACAAGCGCCGACTCTACACTGCATCTTTCAGCAGTGGACAAGCGCCGACTCTACACTGCATCTTTCAGCAGTGGACAAGCGCCGACTCTACACTGCCTCTTTCAGCAGTGGACAAGCGCTGACTCTACACTGCCTCTTTTCAGCAGTGGACAAGCGCCGACTCTACACTGCCTCTTTTCAGCAGTGGACAAGCGCCGACTCTACACTGCCTCTTTCAGCAGTGGACAAGCGCCGACTCTACACTGCCTCTTTCAGCAGTGGACAAGCACTGACTCTACTGAAACCCACATGCGTAGTGCGCCGTACTCACCTCTTGAGGCAGCCGACTGGCATTTAATGTCCAAATTCAATATCAGACCATCGCAGATTCAGTATCATAGAACTTAATTTTCAAAGTTTAGGTTTTTTAACCAAGTTTTAACAGGTACATAATCTCGCCAAACTCAGACATGGCAGTTTGCAAAATTTGTTAAAATTTGCACTTACCAGTCTTTGTTGTGTGGAGATCCTGTTCGTGACGCCAATCTGTTAGGGAATTCTGCGATGTCTGAAAAGAGGAATCAGGAGGCAAACTCAGGGACACTCTGGAGACTCAGATGGCTTATGTTGAGAATAAGGTTTACTGAATTCAGGAGAAATGATACAGCGAGTAACACAGTGACGTGAGCACTGGCAGCATCAGTTCTGAGGAGTCTCTCTGGTCTTGGGTACTTATACCGTTTGGAAGGCGTGCCATGTTGATGTTACATTCTAAATGTGGAGGCAGGACTGTTAGTTCAGGATCCATCTGTACAGGAACACAGCAATATAACCTTGTTGTTCTGACATTGTCAGCCAGATAGTTGGTCTGTTATCCCTATGTTATGTTTACCAAGCGTCTGTCTGTCTCAGGGTCATATTAGGGGACAGAGAGATCATACGCAAGTTTGTATCCTCTATCTAGGAGAACCATGAGTCAAGGGTGACCATTTGGGATGACTCAGCATTTAGGCTGTCATAAACTAGAACCACCTCAGTCATGAGAAAGTGAGTAATTTTTCCTTCACACTGAGAGTTTAGACAAGGGTTTGGATTGTACATTCAGGTAGCCCTGCTTGTTTGTTTTGCTGAGAATTATCCATTTTAATGTGCAAACGTTGCACCATTTAGCAAGGGCACCGTCACTGTATTCTGGGTTTGGCACCCCTCAAGGTGATTCTGATTGGTTTAAACTAACATACAGTGGCTTTTGGTTGGTAATTTTCAGTATATTATGTTGATTTTAACCTAAACTTTAATCTTATTGCTTGTTGTGCCATTTTGCCTCGTTGAAAAGACTTTTTCTCCTTTAGAAATTGGTTATTTTTCAGTTATTTCTGCTCCTGTGCAGCATGTTATTGAAATCAGGCTGTTTTAAAGGAGCTTGAACTAACCTTGTGCCGTGCAAAAATATTTGCCCCCTGACAGAAATCTTCTATTTTTGAATATTTCTCACACTTAAATGTTCCTGGTCATCAAACTAGTATTTATATTTATTGAATATTAGACAGAGATAACCCAGAAAACACAAAATGCAGTTCATTGAAAACCTCTATCACTAAAAGTAATTGCCCCCCTGGAGCCCTCTGGTCGGTCCCCTGCACAGTTGCAGTGCAAATTGGCATTGAAGCAGTCCAAAGAATGGAATGTTGAATGCAGGTATTGAGATTCAGTCACAACGAAGCCTTTTCAGTGTGTTTTATTGTCGTCCAATAAATGTCATATAGGAATGTGAAGGCGATGGAACACGCTGTACATACTTTACTGTGTGCGTAACGCTTAAAATGAGTACACTGGGCTGTAAAAGTACACGTCATCAACTTCCTGTCATGACCTTCGTCATCTTCCTGAATAATTACTGCTTCAGCCACATGTTTGAGCTACAAAAATGTCACCGTAGTAATTCGTGAGGTGTTAAATTTAGACTTGAAAATGCCATTTGTGCCGATTTATCCCCCCAAAAAATAATGTAATTCAACAACATTCATCAACAGGTCTAATGAAATGGGAGGACTTTGGTGGAAAATTTTGATTTGTTTGGTTGTACACCCTATATTTAAAGTAAAAGACCTCACAATCACATCGTTGTTGTTCGACTTCCCTAGAATGCCTTTTTTTCTGTAATTGTACCAGTTTGTAATTTAGCAAAACACAGAAAATCCGAATGAAAGACAATGAAAATAATCATTAGATGCAGATCTAGACTACATATGTAACTGTAAATAAGGTGCTTAAACACAATGATGTCCAATACTATCCTGTTTAATGAAATTTCCATCACATACATAGGAATAGAATAGAATAGAATAGAATAGAATAGAATAGAATAGAATAGAATAGAATAGAATAGAATAGAATAGAATAGAATAGAATAGAATAGAATAGAAATACTGTACTAATCCCAGAGAGGAAATTTGGTTGTTGCAGCAGAAAGAATTCAATTCCCACCATAATAAATACAGATAAGCAAAATTTGCATAATATATACTCTTATTTTTTTTTTTTTAAATACATAAAAATATGCCATTTTATATTAATTCTATTAATTTTATATTCAATCTTGGTTGCTTGGAAATACCATTTGTGCCCATTTATCCTACAAAATGCTGCCAGCAAGAGCAAGCTAAGCTTAATTATACTGGTTGACTTTCATATTTTTAACTTTTCAGTTAAGAATGTAGTACAAAAAAAACAACATTCATCAACAAGTTTTTTTAAAAAATGAGAGGATTTGGTGGAAAATGTGATTTGTTCGTCTTCGATGTGCTTTAAATGCCTTTTTTCTGTAATTTTATTTGTTTGTAATTTAGCTAAATATACAAAATCCAGATAATAGAAGATAATCAGTAAATGCAGTTCTAGACTTAACTATGTGTATTTTATTCACACATGCAGGTCTTTAACTCATATTGGAGTATTTTATGCATATATTTCACTAAAGGATCGACCTACAAACCATAGATGGTGAAGCTCATCAGGACATTTCTGTAATTATAGTTCGTCACCAATATCATTTGAAGCATATAAGAGATGATTTTTGCATCGAAGCGTGAAAGTGTCACTTGAACTGCATCTGTTGTTTGTTCATGCTAATCCAAGCTACAGTAAATGTTTGCTGAAGCTTATTGGTGTGCTGCACCTTCTCTTTACCTTGAACTGCAGGCGACTTTATTTTCTCCTATCTCCAGTGAAATCACAGATAGACGCCCGGTGTTTCGATTCCCTGCCTCCGGTGTCTTATCTCGATCCGATTAGCTGCTAATAAACCTTCCCTTCATTGCAGATGGAGCGTGATGACTTACGAGGTTCCCGCCACCAATAAACACACGCCGATGGTGAAGGAGGACGACGGCCTAGATTCTCCTCTGCAGGTAAATTAACCGACTTCCAGGACACCGTCTGCCCTGCGACAGATGGTGTCCATAAAAAGCCTTAGCTCCCGAGAAATTATTTTGGGAAAACATCCGCTGAGAATCAATTGAACCTGGCAGGTGGAAGCCGAAGCAATCAGACCTCCGCCACGGGGAGCGGTGCAGATATCGACGACGGACAGCTCTGTGTTTTGATTTCCAGCTGAGCTCCGCATCTCGGCTTCCGAAGGTGGTTAAAAATGTTGAAATCAGTCCACAGCTGCATAATCCAGCTCTCACCTCACAGTCACATGTTTATTTTTGTTTGTTTCCCAAGAGATGTCGTTGCTACTGTTTCTCCAGTTTGACATCCTATTTTTTGAGCCTTGACAAACTTTAATAAGAAAATAAAGTAGCTGCTGAGGGGTCTGCTGTCACGGAGTAACACATACGCTGATCAGGCCTAACATTATGTCCGTCTATCATTTATACACAGATTAATCCTCATTAGGGTTGTGGGGGCCTGGAGTCTATCCCAGCTGACGCCCTGGACAGGTCACCAGTCTGTCATAGGACGACACATAGAGACAAACAATCACACTCACATTCACACGTACGGACAATTTAGAGTTACCAGTCAACCTCAGCATGTTTTTGGCCTGGTTGGATTATGTTTATTTTTGTCGTTTCTTACTTTAGAATAGCGTTACTTTTTAACCGAGTAAGGTAGACCCATCCTTTCCTTGCTTACTTGTCGATTAATAAGTAACGCTATTCTAAATGTTTTTGGACTGTTGAAGGAAGCCAGAGAAAACCCATGCATGCACAGGGAGAACATGCAAACTCCATGCAGAAAGATCCCGGGACGCAAACCAGGGATCTTCTAGCTGCAAGGTGACAGTGCTAACCACCAAGTCACTGTGCATCCACATTATGACCACCTCCCTGATAATGTGTTGATTCCTGACCCTTCTAATGGACTCCACCAGACCCCTGAAGGTTTTCTGTGGTATCTGGACTCCACTAGACCCCTGAAGGTGTTCTATGGTATCTGGACTCAACTAGACCCCTGAAGGTGTTCTGTGGTATCTGGACTCCACTAGACCCCTGAAGGTGTTCTATGGTATCTGGACTCAACTAGACCCCTTAAGGTGTGCTGTGGTATCTGGCACCAAGATGTTAGCAGCAGATGCTTTAAGTCCTGGAAGTTGTGAGGTTTGGCCTCCATGGATCAGATTTGTTTGTCCAGCATTGGATTGAGATCTGGGGAATTTGGAGGACAATTCAACACCTCAAACATGTTGTTGTGCTCCTCAAACCATTCCTGAACAATTTATGCTTTGTGGCACGGTGCATTATCCTGCTGTAAGAGGCCACAGCCATCAGGGAATACCATGAAAGGGTGTACATGGTCTGCAACAATGCTTAGATAGGTGGTTCATGTCAAAGTAATATCTACATGGATGCAGGACCCAAGATTTCCCAGCAGAATATTGTCCAAAGCATCACACTGCCTCCACCAGCTGGCCTTCTTCCCATAGTGCATCCTGGTGCCATGTTTTTAATGGAATATCTCCATAGGGAAACAGAGGAACATTTCCAGCAACCATCACTCCTGTGTTCTAATGCCACATTGTGTTAGCTAATGGTGTTGAAAGTCTAATTGATGATTAGAAAACGCTTGTGCAGTTATGTTAGCACATGGATAAAAGTGTGAGTTTTCATGGAAAACATGAAATTGTCTGTGACCCCAAACTTTTGAACGGTAATGTATAGAAATTGAACTTCGTGTACAGATATAAGTTCCATGGACGCATTCTGGTTTGATTTAACAGTGTGTTCAGAGTTTGGATTGATTATTACACTGTGAATTAAATGCGCATTGCCCTAAAAAGTCATATCAACAAAGTGTAAAGCCGATGCAGGGTTCCTACAGTTAACAGAAGTCTTTCTTTGTGTTTCAGGTCCACATCACTCAGTATGCCGACTCCGTGGCCTCCCACCTCGCCAAGATCCTGGACTCGGACAAACACAGCGACGTCATTTCCTCCGCTAAGTATGTGACGTGATTTCCTTTAACAGCAAGAAAAAGCAAAGTAGAAAGATATATGTTAAGAGAAAGAGGAGCAGTGAGTGTCGGGTCAACGGGTATTGATTTTTTTTGGTTTTTTGCTTAAGTGTGTGCGTGAAGGAGTCGGTTGAATCAGGGTTTCGGGTCATCCTCGGTACATTAGTGCATTAGTAGTCGCCCTCTGGGAAAAGTTCACCGTCCATTACGGAGCACTTATCTCCATCGTTCTGAGTGCAACGCCAATTGTTGTTCAGACGTTTAAACACCTCGAACTCAAAGTACATTTTCACAGAAATGCTACACCAAGACAATGCAGCCTTGCTTTTTTAAATGTGGGTCTTTGAAGGGTTTTATCAGGTTTTGGTTAGCTAATGGTTAATAGAAACACTCAGAAATAGCATTAATTTAAGGATTCCATCAGCATTTATTGAATAAGTGTATTCACTACTTGGATTTCTTCACTTAGTGTCATAGAAATACAAAGATGCATTGATGTACATGCAGATTAGATTGAACTTTTCCTCACGTCACACATTAATATCAATTACTGTTATAAATGTGTTAAGGGAGTATTAAGTAATCTAAGAGTGCTGTCAGACTCTAATGGTTCACTTTAAGCATTAACAATGAGCTGCTGCTGACCTACATTAGACCGTAAAGACAGATGAGTGAAGGTAAACCTAAAGACGTCATACATGGACCAACAACAAAACAACTTGAGAGCTAACCTAGATGATCTTTAGGTTAGAACTGACATTCTGCTGCTACATGTCAATTTTAAAGCCATAAATCTTGCTAGCTGGTAAAAAGAAAAAAAAAAAAAAACAACCTTCACGAACCCTAAAGATAACAGACAAGGTCAATAGACGATACAAACGCATGTAAAGAGGCCTAAAGGAACTAGATAACCAGCAGGAAGGCTAAAGTTCGACAGAAAAATGCACGTCATAGGTATGTTGTTGTTGCTTTGTGGTCACAATATGGAATGTTTTTGTCACTTTGCATTTGTAGAGCACAGTTAAATATAATTTAATAAGATGTTAGAAGGTTATGCTTTGTGGTACCACAAAGCGTAACCTTCTATCATCGTGTTAAATTGTATTTAACTGCTGAGGTGTAGCTAAAAAGTTGTTTGGATGGAACCTGGAAATGAAGAAACTCAAGCAACCGCCTCCATTTTCTGTATAATTGGTACGAAATTCCATGTTTTAGTCATAGAAAACCTCAGTGGAACCTATAAAAACTGCGAACCTGTACCTAACAAATGGTGCAGATTGTGATACTCGACGCATTTTCTAGGGCTTTTGTGGCTAAAAGTTTGTAGGATGGAAGTTTCATCATCCTCAGAAGTCCACAAGAGCTCAGTAGTAGTGCAAAATATGCACATTCGAATTGCTCTACTTGTATAAAAGGATCCTCCAAGAGGACTAGAAAGTAGGAAAATAGCAGCTGCATGTCCATAGTGTTGGTAAATGTCAAGGATAATCGACGAAGCACAACAGAAACAGACGCTCACTGGTGTGTATCTGCTGTCGGTGATGTTTGCAGGAGACTAAAAGTCGCTCACCGTGATTCGTATCATCTTTCATAGGAACTTTAAATAAAGACACCGGGCTGTTCTGCACATTGTGGTATCCAGGTGAGATGTGTTTGCATTAGCTGGGTTATTCCGTGTCAGCTCAGCAAGATTAGAGGAAGTCAGTCACTGGACCATCTCCGAATCTGTTGACACTTTTTAGAAATGGTCTTTGGCATCTCAAACTGATATCTGTCCATTTTTTTTTAGCTAAAATTCCAACATTTTCATAATTTGTCACCCAACGTAAAGTTGCAATGAATCTCTTGCTAGTTGGAAATTGAACGAGGTGCCACTGTCGGATGGCCATATCTCTTCAAGTTTATGTTCTGGAGTCTTCAGATTTTCAGGAGATGTTCAGAAGTTTCTGGTGAATGGAGAGAATGCAGATTAAGACCTCTTAGGTTCAGGATTTGTTCAAAAATCGCAAATAAAGTGAAATGTCTCTAAGACATGCGATCTATTTGATCAGTGTTATTGTGAGAATAATGTCTGAATGACTTTACCAATGCTCAGAATGCTTTCATATGTTAGTAGAAAGGGGAGTTATGGACAATCAACATTGACACACATAAAAAAGTAATTATTTTCCAAACGGCCAGATGGATATTTTGAATCATGGGTAGGTTGATGAACTTTGGAATAGTAAGAGATGGAAGTAACATCTACTTGTGCGCCAAGTTTCAGTGACTTTCCATGTTGTCTTCGTGCTGAAATATTTTATCTAGTTAACCAAATAGTTCAATTCATTGAGGAACCTGAGGCCTTTTGTGCTGAGAAATGTTTGAACTATTCACCATTGGGTGGAAAATTATGAAAATGTTGGAACTTCTGAACATCTCCTGAAAATCTGAAGACTCCAGGATGTAAACTTGAAGAGATGTGGACATCTAAAAGTGGCATCTCGTTCAATTTCCAACTAGTGAGAGATTTCCTGAAACCTTCTATCGGAAAAAAATATGAAAATGTTGGAAGTTCAGCTAAAAAAATGGGCAGATGTCAGTTTCAGATGCCAAAGTTTCTCGCTAGTACATCATAGACTTTAGTAAGTCGGAACACTAGTGTGCTCCTTGTTTTAGATTAGATTTTTACATTTTCATGCTTCTAAAGAATATTTAAGCGAATCATATAAACAAAAGGTGGAAGTCAAAGTATTTTTTCTTTAATTTGGCGTTAAATAATTTGCTCCAATATTATTCCAATATCCTCATTTTGTGTCCTGATTATTAACGTTTATAATATAGTGTTGATCTCCCTTTACCACTGCAAAAATGGGAGACAATAATTGCATTTTCTTTGCTTTAGCTACAGTTTTTGGTGCATTTTCCATTTCATTTACAGTATAAATCACTGCAAATCAGTTGTTCTTTCATATAATCATAAGTAATAGATAAGATGTGCTTTACCTGCAGCTGCTGAGAAAAGACATACTGACTGAACAGTCCCACCTTCCAGAATATTTAACACAACAGCCTTTCAAAACCCCTGCATATTCATCTTGACATGGTGCACAGAAACATCTGTAATGCACAGAAATCAATCAGGACAGCGTAGAGAAGCGATGTTCATTTGCAGCATCCAATATTTGTAAAAAGCTGGAGGACCGTGTGAATTTGGAGAAAAACCTCCCGCTGAGTCACGCAGCAGCTGAGAGTAAATAGTGTGTGTGGAGGCGACGAGGCTGACAGGCAGGTGGGCGATAATGAAACCGTTTGTAATCTGCAGCGCGGTGAATCACCAAAACCACAACATGCTAGCCGCATAGCGCGCTGGGTTCTGGGTGTTAATCACGTTTAACCCTCTCGCCCGTCCAGGTTCCTGTGTGGGACGGTGAATGACTTCGTGGCGGAGGTGGGGAAGGCGTACGAGAGAGCCACGGAGAACAAGGAGGAGGCAGATGCCATGGCAAAGAAGGTAAAAGGGTTTTTGTGTGCGGCCATTATGTAAGAGGTTGTGTAACAGCAACTAGTGGGCAAGTGTAGGTGTGTGTATATAATGGAGAAAGTGTGAAATATAGTTGAAGGTTCAGTGTTATCAATCCCTCCGAGCTTTGTGTCCTTCCAGTACGCTCTGAAAAAGAGTTTAAAAGCGACGTTGAAGCTGGAAGGCTGAGTGTTGGAGGTGAAAAAGTGGGTCAAAGTCAACTCTCCGTTTTTCTAAAAGACCTTCAGCTGTTATTCTCTTCAACATATCCAGACTTTCTTGGTCTAAAACCTCCATCAAAGGGCATCATGAAAGTGTTTATCAACTTTCAGACTTTCTACTTCAAACTCATCATGTGACTCATTTTGCTGCATAAAATGAACCAGTGGTGTTCAGATGCTTCAGTCGACAGGTTGTTTTAATGCACAACAACGAGGAAAATAACTACTTTTGAGGATAAATGCTTGTAGAAATCTGTTTAACATGCGTTAATGTTAATTTGTGGCCAAATCAAAGTCAAACTAATGTTACTGATTGATTATTCTCTGTAATAAATGCTAATAAACTCATCAATAGTACCTGTGAAGGAAAAATTACTGTTTCCCCTTTCTAAGATATTTCCTTGCAGCTGTTAGCTAGAATCATCCCAAATTATCCTCTGACAGGCAGATGCTGTAGGAGGATAATTTGTTCTAGATAAACAAAATATGTTTCTAGCGGCAGCGGCTACTTTTCACCGACATCCTTATTCTTACTGTGCATTTCCTGATTAACAGGAGTAATGAGAACTAAAAGCTAAATCTGTTGGTTTATAATTGTTCTTAGCTCACTGATTAATACATCTAGGGTGTTGGCCTGAAGCCTGACAGGGAATGCAATGCAGGGTGGGAGTTATATTTATTTATTTTTTGGTTGTTTTTTGCAAGACAAAACTAATCTGATGCATTAATATACACTTTATCCAACACAGATCATGTTAGGACCACGTTTAAATGTGTTAATACTGTTGAGTGGTTGCTGGACCACCTCAGAATCTCTTGAAACTTTGTAGGAATGATCTTTGGCATTTCAAACTGACATCTGCCCATTTTAGCTAAAATTCCAACGTTTTCATCACTTTTCACCCAATGGAAAGTTTCGATAAACCTCTCGCGAGTTGGAAAGTGAATGAGATGCCACTTTCAGACGTCCACATCTCTTCAAGTTTACATCCTGGAGTCTTCAGGAGATGTTCAGAAGTTCCAGCATTTTCAGAATTTTTCACCCAGTGGTGAACGGTTCAGATCTTTCTCAATAAAGAAGGCCTCAAGTTCCTGTTACTTCCATCTCTTACTGTCCCAACGTTCATCAACCTACCCATGATTCAAGACGTCCATCTGGCCATTTGGAAATTAATGTCTTTTTTAACCATGTCAACGTTGATTGTCCATATCTCCCATTTCTACTAGCATGAAAGCTTTCTACGCACTGGTAAAGTCATTCAGACATTATTCTCACAATAATATTGATCAAATAGATCGTTTGTCTTAGAGACAATCCACTTTATTTGTGATTTTTGAACAAATCCTGAATCTAAGAGGTCTTAAGCACATAATTGAGGCTTGCTTGCCAGAATTAGCTGCTTTCTCCCCAAGGGAAATTTTCAACAAACCTCTCACGAGTTGGAAATTGACCAAGATGGGACTTTCAGATGTCCATATCTCTGGAAGTTTATGTCCTAGATTCTTCAGATTTTCAGGAGATGTTCAGAAGTTCCAACTTTTCTCAATGAAGAAGGCCTCAAGTTGCTTTGTCTAAAGTCAATGAGTTGAATTATTAGTTTAAATAGACTGAATGTTTCAGCATGAAGACAACATGGAAGGATATTGAAACTTTACACACAAGTCGATGTTACTTCCATCTCTTACTATCCCAAATTTCATCAACCTACCCATGATTTATGACATCCGTCTGGCCGTTTGGAAATTGTGTCTTAAACAAAAAACTGAGGCTTGTTTGCCAGAATTTGCTGTTTTCTCCCCAATGGAAATTTTCAATAAATCTCTCATGAGTTGGAAATTGAACAAGATGCTACTTTCAGATGTCCATGTCTTGAAGTTTATGTCCTGGAGTCTTCAGATTTTCAGGAGATGTTCAGAGTTTCTTAGTGAATGGAGAGAAAAGAGGGAAAACTGAATGCTATGAGGTCATAATCTAAATACTTCAGTAAAAGTTTGAAGCTACAAATGAAACCATGCTCATGGGAGACATATTTCTTTTAAAAATAAACACTTTCATAAGACATTTTCCTAAAAAAAGCGAATCTTTTCAGGCAGCAGAGGCGTCTCAAGCTTCCACCAAACCTTCCCATCAGTGTTTTAAGCTCTTTCCCGCTAACTCGTCCTCTTTTGATGCCTGGCGGGAAACTCAGCCGTCACTTTACTAGATAAAAGTCTTGTATGAATGAAAGCGTTTATTGATCTGCTGCAGCCTCAGACAGTTTCAGAAGTCCTGCCCAGCGCTGATGTGTCGCCAGATTTACACTCGTGATTCTGAAGTAAACAGTCAAAATCTCCTGTCTGATTCTCCCTCTCCAGTGTGCGCTGCTGAACGAGAAGCTCGATTCCCTCGTCAAGGCCTTAAGTGAGGAAGCCGAAGCTCAGGTAATAACAGCTGATTGAAAACACTGAATAACCCGACAATTTGTGAGTGTTTTGCACCAAAATGAGATTTGAAAAGGCTAAAAAATTGACAAAATCTGCTTGTTTGCCTCATTTTCTGGGAAAGTGGTTCCCAACCTGGAGGTTGTGGACCTTCTAAGGGACCACAGTATAGACCTGAAGGCTGAATTACAATGAACAGATTTTTTACATTTTCATCTTTTCATAAAATATTTAAACTAAACATCTAAACAAGAAGATGGAAATCAGTATTTTTTTTGATTTACCATTATCTTTTATTTATCTCTTAACTTTTGTCATGTTGGAATCATAAGGATGTTTAAATAAGTTGCAAAAATGTGATATTGTGCCAATAATTGTATTATTTTTGTTTATCCACATTTTTTTGGTGCACTTAGCAGATTTTTACATTTTCATGCTTCTCAACAATATTTAAACTAAACATCTAAACAAGAAGGTGGAAATCGCAGTATTGTTTAGATTTAGTGTTTATTAATTTGCTCCAATATTATTTCAGTATTATTATTTTTTGTCCTGATTATTAATGTTTATTATATAAAGTGTTGATCTCTGCAAAAATGTGAGATATGTCACCAATAATTGCTCTTTTTTGAACTTTATCCACAATTTTTGATACATTTTTTATTTTATTTACAGTATAAATCACTGTAAACCAGATTTTTTTAACAGTATTTAAACTAAACATCTAAACAAAAAGGTGGAAATCATTTTTTGTTTTTTGTTTTTTTTTTATTTAGCATTATCTTTTATTTATCTTTTAACTTTTATCATGTTAGCATCATGTCAGGATGTTTAAGTTGCAAAAGTGTGAATTATGTCACCAATAATTAAATTTTTTTTGCTCTTTACACATATTTTTAGGTACATTTTTCTTTTTATTTACAGTATAAAACAGATTTTTACATTTTCATGCTTCTAAAGAGTATTTAAACTTAAAAATCTGATCAAGTCGGTGGAAATCACAGCAGTTTTTTGGATATGACGTTAAATAATTTGCTCCAAAATTATTCCAATATCATTATTTTTTGTCCTGATCGTCAGTGTTTCTTATATAGAGTGTTGATCTCTGCAAAAATGTGAGAGATCTCACCAATAATTGCATTGTTTTTTGGTGGTAAACTAAACATCTAAACAAGAAGGTGGAAATCACAGTATTTTTTTTGATTTGGCATTAAGTCATTTGCTCTAATATATTCCAATATCCTTATTTTATGTTATAGTTATTATGTATATTATATGAAGTGTTGATCTCTGCAAAAATGTGAGCTACGTCACCAATAATTGCATTTTTTTTTTTGCTTTATCCACAGTTTTTTGGTGCATTTTTCCTTTTATTTACAGCATAAATCCCTGTAAACCAGTCATTCTTTTGTATAGTAAGTGATCGATTAGACTTGCTTTATTTATTTATACTCTATAATGTTTCTAACCCCAGAGGTTTTTAAACCACCAAATTCAACCTGATCCTTCACAGTGAAAACAGCAGCTTCACTTTTATTCACGTTTTGATGTCAGAACTTTAAAAAGAAATAGCGCTACCTTCAAACTGTCAGCATGATTTCAGCCTCCTGCTCCATAAAAAGGGATTTTTAGCTTTGAATCAAATGTATATTTTATATTTGATGAATAAAAAATGGAAATCCCTCAAGTGAATATTAACTGCTTCCTCTCGAAACAAGGAGGAGACACGGGATGTGGCTCGAATAATAAAAATGTATGAATGAGGAGACGTTTTCTGGTTAAAACTTCCACTTTGGGGGTGCTCATAAAATTAAAAAAAATATAAAATAAACAAATAAAAATGCATTGAAAATTTATGAACTAAGATAATTAATTAAAATAAAATAAAATATATATAAATAAATAAAATAACTAAAATTAAAATATAAATACCTTCAAGTCAATAAATTAAAATCAATAAATTAAAATAAATAAATATAATAACAAAATTAAAATATATGTATTTTAAAAATCAATTAATTAAAATCAATAAACTAAAATAAATCAAATATAAATAAATACAATAAGTAAAATGAAAATATAAATACATTAAAAATCAATAAATTAAAAAAGTCAGCATAAATCAGTAAAATAAAATATAAATGCATAAAAAATTAATACATGAAAATCAATAAATTGAAATAAAATAAATATAAATAAATCCAATAACTAAAATGAAAATATAAATATATTAAAAATAAATAAATATCAATAAATTAAAAATAAATATAAATAAATACAATATGTAAATGAAAATATAAATACATTAAATAAATCAATTAATATCAATATAAATAAATAAAATAACTAAAACTGAAGTAAAAATATATTAAAAATCACTAAATAAAAATCAATAAATGAAAATAAAATCACTGTAAATAAGTAAAATAAAATATAAATACATTAAAAATTAATAAAATCAATAAATTACAATGAAGTCAAAAATAAATAAAACACAATAACTAAAATGAAAATATAAATATATTAAAGATAAATAAATAAAATCATTTTAAAAATACATTAAAAATTCTATGCAGCAAAGCAACGTTAAGATATCATAAATCATGATGAAAAGAAAGTTGAATGTCTTTATTTTACAAAAAAATGGGGGAAAAACAGAATTAGCGTTTTTTCAAGTGTCCCGGTACTGGAAACTAAAAAATGGTAAATTGGTATGTTGTAGATATTTTACTACACACATTTTAAAGAATTCTTTGCAGTACTTGTGTCCTCTCAGTTCAGTTTTTTTTTTTTTTTTTTTTTAAAGAAATGAGGTGCAAAGTGTTTTTGGTTCATTTATAAATGAGACGGGTAAATCAATATTAAACATCATCAAATAGAATAGATCTTGTGGAAATTCAGGGTTCCATCTGGATTCTGCAAAATGTCGTTTAAGATGAGTACAGCAGAATATCTTGCAGGTTTTGTGTGTGTTGGTCCAGGTGGTGCCCGCGGGTTCGGTTCCCAGCCAGGAGAGCGGCGGTTCGAGCCCCGGGGAGAGCGGCGGCGAGTCGGGCTCGGAGGGTAAAACGTACCGGTCCAAGGAGCAGCTGATGCTCCGAGCCAACAGCCTGAAGAAAGCCCTGAGGCAGATCATCGAGCAGGCCGAGAAAGGTAGGAAGCGCTCCGTCTGTTACAACGTTCTGAGCGCGCTCAGTGCGGTCCGCTGACGCTCCGTGGTCGTTTCAGTGGTGGACGAACAGAACCGACACACGCAGGTCCAGAGGATGTCGTCGTCCTCCTCCATCAAACGGGAAAACAGCGAGGAGCTGAAGGACGCCGAGCCACGTAAGACTCTCTTTGATCAGAGGGAGTTTGTTTGTTGTTAAACTTGAAGAGAAACTCGACTTCATTCTTTCTTTCAGGTCCAGGAAGCTTGAGTCCGACGTCCCCCATCGTCCTGGAGAAACCAGAGAGCCTCCAGACGGTGACCTTCAGCGAGGACTCGGTGTAAGTCTGAGGCTTTCCTGCTGCCCGCTGTGTGTGTTTGAGTGTCGTAATACATTATTATTATTAATAATTCATTATTAAACAGGCCTACATGTTGTGTGTCTGCAGACAATGCTCAGAGAAGTGTGTGATGAACAACTACTTTGGAATCGGTCTGGACGCCAAAATCTCCCTCGAGTTCAACAACAAGAGAGACGAACATCCTAAGAAATGCAGGTATGAAGACGCACAGACCTGGTTAGAAAGCAGCTGCACTGGTGAATTATGGAACTTAACAGATCTCAGAATTAGATTGTAGTTAAAGAATCACACTGGTGCAGCATAAGTAAAGATTTTACCTTTAATCTGGACATAATTAAAATAGGTTTTTATTGTATTTTATTTATTTGATTGTTCTTAATTATTTTGATTCGAATTTTAGTTATTTTGTATTTATTTAGATTTACATTTGCTTTATTTTAAAATATTTTGTTTTATTTTTTATTTATTCTAATTTGAATTTATTTGTTTGTTTATTTTTCTTTATTAATTTTTTTATGTATTTTATTTAGTTTTGATGTATTTTGATTTTAGTTATTGTATTTAATATTGTTTTTATTGAGATTAATGAATTTTTAGTGTTGTTTATTTCTATTTATTTTTGATGTATTTTCATTTTTGATTGATTGATTTATTTTTTTATTTATTAGTTTTATTTAAATTGTACTTAATTTTTATGTATTTTGATTTATTTTGATTTATTAATTTTAAATGTCTTTTTATTTTTGTTTATTTTTAATGTATTTTTATTTTGTACTGTATTTTTATTTAAATTTTATTCGTATTTATTTATATTTACTTTATTTTTATTTATTTATTTTACATTCATTTTATTTATTTGTCTTATCAGTTTTTATTTATTGATTTTAATGTGTTTTTATTTATTTTGACATATTTGTATTTTAATTTGTGTCGATTTTTATTTTAATTTTAAGTGTATTTATTATAATTATTTAGATTTGTATTTACTTTACATCCTAACCATTTTTATTTATTTATTTTTTCTATATTTTTGTTTTAATTTATTTATTTATTTTTTTTAAGTCTATGTAGTTTTTATGATATTTAACCTGCTGTAACATCAGCAAGATATAAAACCCAAGTTAAAAAGAAGTGTTTTGTATCACTTTTAACCCCTAATTTGGCTTCTTTTCATTTACCATGGTGACTTTTTAGTACGTGTGATATAACCAAATAAAGGTGTATTTCGGCAAAAAAAAAATCACAGGTCTTACAAGAGCTTACCTCAAGAGCTTAAAACCAGCTGCTGGTGTCGACTTGAGTTTTGATTTCAGGCAAATTACTTCAACAGTTATTGCGTTTTGTTTAGAAGTTTAGCTACCAACAGCTGAGGCTGATGGGTAATGTAGTATTTAGAGCTCCATCGCTGATTGGTTTCCTCTTCCTCTCTGTCTGCAGCAGTCGCACCAAGAACATGATGTGGTACGGAGTCCTGGGAACCAAAGAGCTGGTCCAGAAGACCTACAAGAACCTGGAGCAGCGAGTCCAGCTGGAGGTCAGAAACACTCTCAGATGTTCTCTAACAAACAGGAAGCTGGACGTAGTTTAAACGTCCTCCTTCGGTCTCCACAGTGCGACGGCGTTCCCATGTCTCTGCCCAGTCTCCAGGGTTTAGCCGTCCTCAACATCCCCAGCTATGCAGGAGGCATCAACTTCTGGGGAGGCACCAAGGAGGACAACGTGAGGATTCAATATTTTAGGAGAGGATCAGGATTTAAGAGGATCAGATTCAAGTTGTACTTTATACCGACAGTGTTTGTTTTGTTTTCGTCCAGAACTTCGGCGCTCCGTCGTTTGACGATAAGAAGCTGGAGGTGGTGGCCGTGTTCGGCAGCATGCAGATGGCCATGTCCAGAGTCATCAACCTGCAGCACCACCGCATCGCTCAGGTAGCTCACCTGGAGACACTCACTGGGTTTATCCACTGGGTACTGTAATTTAATACCAAGAACTTTAATAGTTATTGAGCATAAAGTCCTGCATCTCTTTGGAAACAGAACAACCATGACTACAAGCAGACAGAACTTAGCAAGTGTTAAAACCAATTAACATGCATGGGGTTTTTTTAGCAGCAGGTTAAATAGAATAAAAACTGCATAAATTCAGAAATTTAGAATACATGAATAAATAAAAATACATTAAAATGTAAAAAAATCTAAATTAATAAATTAAAAATTAAATAAATACAATAACAAAACTTAAAATATAAATACATTTAAAATAAATAAATATAAGTGCAAAAAAATATATATATTAACAAAAAAATGACTTTAAAAATTCTGTACAGCAAAGCAAAATTATGACATCATAAATCAGGAAAAAGGAAACAGAATTAGAATTTTTTTGATGACTCATTTTACAAAAATAAAAAATTAAAACCCGAAACTGTTTAACAGCAGGTTGAATATAACAAAAACTCATAAATTCAAAAATAACAAATACATAAAATTAAATAAAAATTTTTAGAAATTAAAATAAATAAAATTCAAATGTAAATACATTAAAAATATGCAAAATGAATTTATAAAAAAAATTTAAAAGCTTTGTTAAAATTAAGTAAATATAAATAAATGCAACAATTAGAATTAAAATATAAATATATTAAATATAAATAAATAAAAATACATTTAAATTTAATAAATACAAATAAAAATTAAAATGAAGTAAATATAAATAAATACAATGACTAAAATTAAAATGCAAATACATTAAAAATAAAAAAATAAAAATAATAACACTATTAAAAAATTCTGTGCAGCAAAGTTAAGACATCACAATAAAGAAAAAAAGAAAATTGAATGTCTTTATTTTACAAGAAAATGGGGGAAATAACGGAACAGCATTTTTCCAAGTGCCCAGTACTGGAAACAAAAATGATAAATTGGTAAATCTCTGAATGTTGTGGATGTTTTACTACACACATTTTTAAACATTTAAACACCCAATACTTGGGTCCTCTCGGTTCATTTTTTTAACGAATGTGGTACAAACTGTTTTTGGCTAATTTCTAAATGAGACAAGTTGAATAAAGCGATATTAAACATCACAACTTTAAGCTCACATACACAGTACGTGACATGAGAGGAAAAATCTGTCCAATCTTTGTGTTTTTACAGTTTCTATCTCATATAAGTCTAAGTCTTTTTGGCCGTTTTGAAAAAGATAACATGTCTTCCAAACCCACTGCAGGTTTTGGGTTTCTGAGGATTATTCAGGAAAAATTGAGAGAAAGGCTTTTTGTTCAAAGTGACACCATGAACGAGGACAAAGCAAGCAAAAACATCATTTCATAGAAGCTTGAACTGTTTTGAAGTTAATAATTTGTGCAACTAGTTGATTGAAATTTTGTAGGCGGCATAATGGAGCCATTTTGTCCCACTTATGTGCCAAAACATGCGAGTTTTCACTGTTTTCAGCACATGTGCATCAAGCTTCTTGAGTTTTTAGAGACCTTTAAGCTGTGAAAAATAAAATAAAATAAAATAAAATGGCAAATTTCAAGAGGGATTCTGCACCGGACAACGCTAAAGCCGCTAATTACAGATTGTGCTGTTCAAAAATTAGAAGAAAATTAGAATTCAAGACATATTCGGCTCTTAAAATGCACAAATTTCGAGCAGCAGAGGACAGAAGTAAATAAAAAACTGCTCTTTATGCGTGGAAGAAACAAACAGCTGCTATTTTGTGCTCCTCAGTGCCGGCAGGTGAAGATCACCATCCTGGGGGAGGAAGGTGTTCCGGTCCAGGTGGACGGAGAGGCCTGGATCCAGCCGCCCGGCATCGTCCAGATCGTCCACAAGAACCGAGCCCAGATGCTCACCAGAGACAGAGTAAGGCCCGACAGTAACCTGAACAACATCCTACGGGGTTGTGTGTCTGTACAGCACCGCTACATGAGAAAAGAGCTTGAAATATTCCTCCTTTCGTAAATATTGCAGCTGAGAATCCGCTCTGGGCTCCCCGGCTTCGGCTCTGTGCCCGTGTTGTTGACACTTTCTATTTTGGGATTTCTTAAATCACATCCAGACCCGCGGTGTTTGTTCTCCCTTCACGCCGCTCAAACCTCGGAGAGCTCTCTTGAGCCGAGCACATTTGGGCAGCTGCGTTTCCATGGTTTCCCACAGAGAGAGAAGGAGGTTTTATCCTCCTAAATGTGGCTTTTATTCAGTAAAACGATGACAGTTATGTTTCAGGTTGAAACTTAGAAAGTTACAGCAGATTCACACATAAAAAGATGATTTTTCTGTCGTACGTCGGTACAGACGCACAGGAAAATGCACCCATGTCTAATTTTGCCGCCTCAAATCTGCAGTTTTTATCTTCACAAACACACTAAAGAAACTCCGTGAATCACAAAGCCAGTGTTTGGCTCGATAAAAACAGATAACAGACTTTCTGCTTCAGACTCTGTTCACACAAAAGGAGTCATTTAACGCATCATGTGACTCGTCTTCTGCAGTAGATGAACCGATGGTGTTCAGCTGCTTCAGTCAACAGGTTGTTTGAATGGAGAGCTATGAGGAATATAAAAATTAGAACGGTAAATGTTGATAGAAAACTGTTAAATGTGAGTTAATATATTTATTTTACAGATCATTGCAGCTGATTATTTGTAACTGGCAGCTGTTAAACTTCATATATTTAAACATGATATTGCATTGAAGTGCATTTAGGTCTGACTCTGTCCCATAATGAAGGACATCAAGTTAATTTGTGGCCAAATCAAAATGAAATTAATGTTACAGGTTGAATATTCATCAGTTACCATGGAGATCTAGCTTCACAGTGTCAGTTACCATGGAGATGTAGCGACACAGCATCCGTTACCATGGAGATCTAGCTCTACAGCATCAGTTACCATGGAGATCTAGTGCCACAGCATCAGTTACCATGGAGATGTAGCTCCACAGCATCAGTTACCATGGAGATGTAGCGACACAGCATCCGTTACCATGGAGATCTAGCTCTACAGCATCAGTTACCATGGAGATCTAGCTCCACAGCCTCAGTTACCATGGAGATCTAGCTCCACAGCCTCAGTTACCATGGAGATCTAGCTCTACAGCATCAGTTACCATGGAGATCTAGTGCCACAGCATCAGTTACCATGGAGATGTAGCTCCACAGCATCAGTTACCATGGAGATGTAGCGACACAGCATCCGTTACCATGGAGATCTAGCTCTACAGCATCAGTTACCATGGAGATGTAGCTCTACAGCATCAGTTACCATGGAGATCTAGCTCTACAGCATCAGTTACCATGGAGATCTAGTGCCACAGCATCAGTTACCATGGAGATCTAGCTCCACAGCATCAGTTACCATGGAGATCTAGCTCCACAGCATCAGTTACCATGGAGATCTAGCAGGTTAAAGACCTTCCTGACACTGAAAACTCCGACTTTGGGCTCAGCTAACCCATTTGCTTGATATTGCAGCCCTCAGGTGTCTCTTGAGTTTGATTTGTCGTCACTTTTTAATTCAATAATCGCTGCCTAACGCCCACATCTTCCTGGTCTTGGTGCCTCCAGGCGTTCGAGAGCACGCTGAAGTCGTGGGAGGACAAGAGGAAGATTGACAGCTACCGCGCCACCAGGCCCCGCCTTAACTCCCAGCAGTCCATGGAGTACCTGACGGAGGAGGAGTGCGCTCAGGTCCAGCAGCTGGGCATCGTGGCCGACACGCTCATCAACAAGTCAGTGCTGAAACCACAAGAGAGTATCCAAGTGTCGTCACTAATGTCTTCTAGAAGTACAAGTAAACGTACTCCATGCAGAAGTATGTCTACTGTGACTGTCATATTAATGTAGTTTTAGTCAGGATTTTATTGCTGTAGTTAGTTGAAGTGGAGCCCATTTATTGTTCATCTAATGATTACTTTTATTGATATATTAATCTACTCATTATTTTCTCTGTAATAATTAAACATAAGTGCTCTCTGCACTTATTAAAATAATGGCCACTTTTCTGTCAGTTGACTAATTTGATAGTTTGATTACTAGCAAAACAAAGTATTTTATTAACTTTTTGTTTTAAGTGCAAAAATCTCAATTTGTGAAATAACTTAAGCTGTCAGATGAATATAGAGAGGTAAAAGTAAAAAAATGTATCTGAAATGTAGTGTATAAGTAGATAGTGTTATGAAAAAGAAAAATACTCCACTACAAGTACTTCTAATATATACTTAGTAAATGTACTTGGTTACAATGCACCACTGGTGACACTTTACATGTTCTTGTGCTTTTATCTTGATTTATTATGTATATTGATGCATTTTTCCACTAACATTGGCCTTAAAAATGGTAAAAATGTATCATGTTTGTGATTTCTATAGTCAGATGAATAAGGAGAGGTAAACAAATCAAATTTATCTGAAATCTAGTGGAGGATAAGTAGATAGTGGCATGAAAAACAGAAATAGTCGACTACAGGTACTTCTAGTGTGTACTGAAGTAAATGTACTTGGTTACCATGCACCACTGTTTTTTTTCTTGATTTATTATGTATATTGATGCATTTTTCCATTAAGATGGGTGGGAAAAAATGCGTAATATTAATGATTTCTGTATCTTCTGGGATCCAAAACCTGAACCATAAATCCATAAATGTTGTTGTTTTTGTGGCACCAAACAACATGTAAGTTCCTGTACTGAACAGCAATATTAGCATGTGAAACTGTCCACTTTACTTAAATCATATTATATATTAATCAATTATTCATTGATAATGATGTTGCTGATCAGTTTTTAAAGAAAATCTCAATATTTGCATCCCTAAAAATGAACTTTTCCTGGAGCTGTTTGACATAAAAATTTTGGTTGGAGCCACTAGAAGGGTTTTAATGTGACTAATTAATCTAATTAAAGGAATAATTAAAGTAAATGTGACTTAAAGGCAGTTAGAGAATAAGAATAGTGAGTAATAATCAGAAAACAGGGAGATGTCAGAGTAAAAGATGGTAAAATGTACTTGAATAATCAGGAAGACTTTAATTTAAAGTAAAGAAATGTTTATTTTTCTTGGATTTTAACCCTCTACACTCTAAAGAACAGACAGTAAACTTGTCCTGGTGGAGTGTTTTCAACATTAATGACATATTTCTAACATTACATGAGAATTATTTGATAACTGATAGATTTAAGTTCATGCAAAAGAAGAAGAAGTGATGTTTGTATTTAGACCATAAAGCTCCACCTTCATCCCACTGCAATTAGCTGCTTTATTTGCTAAGTTGCTAAGTTCACTGAGACGAGTCATTTTATCGCAGTTTTTTACACATTTATGAACAATTTGTGCCTCTGCAGTTCCCTCATCTTGTAATCGTTTTCAGTTCTGTCTGCAGAACAGCATTCCTGTCAGGATAATAAATATTTCAATTATGTTTGTGAATTTGACTCCGAAGCAGAGAAACGATCAGACGGGGAATATTTCTATCCAGAAGAGATTCAATGCAGTGAAAGCACAAAAGAAGGCGTGCACTGTGCAAGATTTGGTATGAAGTTATTATTGAATAAAGGCTCAAGACTCTGGAGATATTTGTTTGGAGACCAGTAGGGGAGAGTGGGGTAAAATCAACCCGTTTTTACTTGAGGTGTCTAGAAATAAAACATATACTTGAGGATGTGGGGCAATCCGGGAAATAATTGGTTTGGATCTAAGAAAAAAACAAACAAACAAAAAAAACAAAACTGTTTTTAAAATAGGGCTTTCCAAAAAAAAAGTTGTCTCAAAAAATCATCTAAATTGAGCCTTTGGAGAAAATATTTCAGGGTAAACTGTGCCATTTTATACCTCGTCTAATGCTATAAGAATCATTCCAGAACTGGAGGACATTTGGACTTCAAATTTTTTTTTTTAAAAAAAAACCTTCTGTTTTACTGTTTTCTGCTCCATATTCATCAATAATAGATAATAAACTATCAAAGGCTTGATTGGTTCAGCTTCCACATCAATGGTAGCATTTTTATTCCATGTTTTCTGTGTTGTTTGCTAACCCTACTCTAATCACAGTAACAGGGTTGCTAATCCATGCTAATGTGATCTTTCTCTCAGCAGTAGAAGCTAGATATTTAGCTGCTGTTACTGCTGACCAAGAGGACAAACTGACTGATGGAAAACAGTCCAAAGAATTAGTCTGATCCTGATAATATGATGTAGAGTGAGACATTCAATCAAGGCTGACGATGTTATGAAAATATGAAAAATAGAAGAGAGGACATGGCTTTGTTCCACCCATTATTTAGGAAAACTGTTTGATGATGTTAATTCCAGCGTTTCATGTGATTCACTGTTTTCTTCTTCTTCTACCTGCTAAAAGGGTTATGCTAACACGGTTGTTGTGGGACATGTTCCATGTATAGTAATTATTATTTCAAATATTATTTTGATTCAGGAAAATGTTCCATTTTATTTAAGATTCAATTTGATCATCAGGGGGTGGGACAAGAGAAAAATGGCATTTTAGGGGGAACTCCAGACTTACTTGGCATTTTAAAAAATATATTAATTCTTTTCTCCTAGTGTTTTTTTTTTTTTTTTTTTTTTTTTTTTTTTAGATTTGGTCTCAGGACAAGAACATTTACACAACAACTGCATGTTTTAGTATTTTGTACATGGATTATTTGAAATTTGATGAGTGAGATGTAAAGTATCCTCCAATTCTGTAATGAGCCAAATCAAAGCAAGAAAAAGTCAACACCAAATGACCTCTTAGAAGTTGTATTTAAAGATAAATTGTACAACTTTAAAGGCCAATTTCCTTCAATAAGGCCCATGGATGACACATTTTGGAACAAAATCATGTTTACAATTAACTAATTTTACTGTCATTTTTACAAAACTGGGCCATTATTCAACATACAGATTTACAGTAATGTAATTATTTACCAATGATCAACTGAACCCCGGCCTTCTAGCTCAACTTAACCCCACTGCCACCATTTTAACAAAAGTGCTTCATCCAGGCAGTTTAGACCTAACTTCATGCTACCACTTTAGCCTCACATTGTAGCTTACTGATGCACCTGACAACACTCATAAAACCATAAACATGAAAAATGTACTCAGTTTGTTAACTAAAACGTGCTCACCTCTTACTCCATGTGCTCCTTCTCTTACTCATGACCAATTTCTTCCATGTTTTTCTAGAAACAAGGGGTGGCTCAACTAACCTACAGCCTCATCCTACCCCACTCTCCCCTCCATGTAACTTAGATTTTTCAGAATTTTTCCGAATCCAAGCGAAAACCAACTGAGCTCAATGTTGGCGGAACGGAGAAAGAGAAGTCAGGCTTTTGTGCCGTCAACAGGCTGAAATAATCGCCGTAGTTGTGGCTTTTTGGCTGGTCGAAATTGTAATCGCAGCTCTTCAAAGTTGATAATTTCCTTCCTTCTCCTCCCCAGAATCCGCGAAGCAGCCAAGACCCACAAGCTGGTGGAGCAGGAGCTGGCTCACGCCGTCAACGCCACCGCCCTGGTGCTCACCGAGGCCAAACTGTCCAGCCCCGAGGTAAGATTAGGGACAGACGGGCCGACAGATGGACGGCTCGATTGGACGAAACGGAGACGTAAAGAGTGCAGATTCTCAGCAATATGTTTGGGTCTCATGTCAGTGTGCAGGCTGTTGGTTTTGTAGCCTGTTAACCTGAAACGGATCCATTATGTCACTTCGAAGACACTAAATACCGTCTTACCATGAAATTGTTCTCACAGTCACAGGATTTGTTGATAATTCTTTTTTATTCTGATCTGGTTTCATGTCATTTCTTCTTACTAAACAGGCAGCCACATCACATAACACACAATGCCATGAGAAAGTATTTGCCCCCCTACAGAAATCTTTAATTTTTGCATATTTCTGACACGTAAATGTTCCAGATCATCAAACTAATATGTATATTTATTGAATATTAGACAGAAAAAACCCACAAAACACAAAATGCAGCTTTTAAATAATGATTTATTGACTGACATCACCTCTGTGAAAAAGTAATTGCCCCCCTGAACCTAATAACTAGTTGGTGCCTTACAGTTCAATGTTGCTTCCAGCTTGTGATCAGTCTTGTACATCTCCATGGAGGAGAACAGTTGTAATTCTTCCACATTAGATGGGTTTAGATCATGAACTGTCATGTTAAGGTCTTGTCACAGAATCTCAATTAGATTCAAGTCCAGACTTTGACTCCAAAACCTTAAATTTGGTCTTTTTGAGCCACTCAGAGGTGGACTTGCTTGTGTCAGTCCACAGGATGTTATCCCAAAAGTCTTGGAGCTCATCCAGATATATATATTTTTTGTAAATATTAGATGAACCTTTATGTTCTTTTTGGTCAGTAGTGGTTTGATCCTTCCAACTCTCCCATGGATCCATTTCCTCCCAGAATCTTCCTTATTGTGGAATCATGTAGACGGACCTAAACTGAAGCCAGTGAGGTCTGCAGATTATGTCCACAAATACTCTTTTTTTTTTTTTTTAAATCAACTGCAACAACTGAACATTTATGAAGGAAAGATGTTAGAAGTGCAAAGATGAGACCCTGAAATAGAAATTTTATTTGAGTATCTTGCAGCAGACGTGACATGATGTTGGTGTTTTGTGTGTTTTCAGTGTCTGAGTCGCAGCACTGCAGTGGAAATCGTCAACAGCAGTAAAGTTCTGCAGGCAGAAACCAGGATGCTGCTGGATGGAAAGCTGCTGGTAAAACTCTTTGTTGTTTTTGTTTCATCTCGTCTGTCTCCGTTTCTGCTGTCTTTGTTTGGTTTGCTGTAGCTTTATTTACTCTGCCAGGAAACGCCTTTTTAGAGCAACAGCTGAGAATGAATGAGAGATGGAGAATTTTTGAATGATTGAATGAGTATTTGTTGTGGAAGTTCAGTGAGGTCGAGGAGTCAGACACAGAGAGACACACTGGAGACTCAGATGATTTAGGTTGAGAGTAAAGTTTACTGATATCAGGAGAAGTGACACCAACAGAGCAGCAGGACATGCAAGCAATGCTAGCATCAGTTCTGAGGATTATCTCTGATATTCAGGTTTATATTGTAGTTGGGAGAAGGTCAGATTTGTTTGTGCAGAGGAACAAACAACAACAACAATACTGGAAGCATAGTTTTCCTGTTACCTAAAATTGATCACTGATTTTATCATCTGTGATTCTACAAAGAATGATGAACTTTGCTGACTCATTTTGCTTCCCGAAACTTGCTTGTAGTGATAAAGACGGAATTAATTGTAAATTGAAGTTGCATTTTGAAACTGCATTTACCAAATCACAAATGTTTCAATCTACTGTCAAGACTCTGCAGAGCGTGAAGCAATAGTTAGTTACAAATTTATGCCGAAAGTCCTGCTTTCGCATAATAACGCTCCATCACACGTTTTAAATCTATTACAGTGAAACTTCACTTTTAAAATATTACAACACAAATCAAATTGCAGCATCAGTTGCAAAAAAAAAAACACGAGATAATTTCCCCCAAAATGATTTGACCAGTATGGTGAAAAACATTAATATAGAACAAAAAAATATGTATTATGCTCACAATTATTCACTGAATTATACTAGAAGCCTAGTTTTCCAGTTATCTAAAGAAAAAGATATTTCTCTGCACCCGTCGTCAGACTGAACAAATTTAGATTTTTATCTTCTGTGATTCGACACTGATAGATGACTCATTCACTTCCTTGTAGTGATAAAAGATTAAATAAACCTGAGATGCATTTTACTTTTAGTTTGAGGAAACTGTGGGCACCTTTTCAAGTCAACAGCTGTTCAATGTTTAGACGTCGGTGCACAAAAAACTCTGCATCGTCTTCAGACAGCAGAGAACCAGAGCAGATGTCGGCCTTTTGCAGATGGAGAATGTTCGAATGACTGAATGAATATTTGTTGTGGAAGATCAGCAAAGTCAAGAGAGGATGAGGAGACAGACATAGAGACACACTGGAGACTCGGATGACTTATGTTGAGAGTAAAGTTTCCTGATATCAGGAGAAGTGACACCAACAGAGCAGCAGTTCATGCAAGCAACGCCAGCATCAGTACTCAGGATTCTCTCTGATCTTTGGGTTTATATTGTAGTTGGGAGAAGGTCAGATTTAGATTACAGACTAACATGGAGACAACTAGTCTCCTTAGTCATGTCCGGATAGACAACATGTAATCTTGAACAGAGCAGAGAGTCCTGACATATCGTCCTCCTACAGTGTCTGGCTGTCTAAAGGCCATTATGACCTTAGAAAGGGAATAGAGTCATTTTTCCTTCACAGTACTGAAAATAAACTCTTCTCCTCTGTTCGTCTTTAGTCGGAGTCTCTGGAGGAAGAGGAGCTTCGTTCGACTCTGAACAGCCTCAGCGCTGAGCTCCACAAGCTGGACGACATCCACTGGATCTGCCCACTGATGCAGTGCTCCGAGGAGGTGGGAGGAGAGGATCCTTTGTATTCCGACAGTCTGACAGCCGGCCGAGTGTCACTTCTGCTGCTTGGTTCTGACTAGTAGCAGCCCATCTGCCCTCGCTGATGACCAGAATATCAAAATATCAAACTCTGCGTGTGTCTGTGCTTGTTCTTTTTCAGGACTTGGTGAGGGGCAGCAGCAAGAGCAGCAGCAGTATGAAGCTGAAGATCATGCCCAAGGTGAAGAAGGAGAGAGAGAAGCTCCACAAGCAGAAGTCCAACAGTTCTCTGTCTGGTAAGACGTCAGGACGGAGCCCCACTGGGCAAAACATACGTAGGAGCCGAACAATTCAAGGATTTTAACGTGAAAGTTCATTTAGAAACCATGCAGTTAGCAAATTGCTAAACATTTTTATAGCCTGTTAACCTGAAATGCATCATCAAGGATAAAGTGTGTTCAGATTAATAAGAATTTACTTAATAGTTAATTATAAAGAAGAAAAAATACCATCTTACCATGAAATTGTTCTCACAGTTGCAGAATTTCTCGATCATTTTCATGAATTTTGAGCTATTTTTACATCATTTTGACTGAACTATGATATGATTGGCTGTAGCTTTGTTTTTTTTTTTTTACTAAGCAGATAGCCGAACACAGAACATACAGCTCTGCTCTGTTTGTCCTGATTGACTCATTCATTAAGTACAGTGATGCTGTAAACATAAACCAGATCAGTAGTCAACCAAAGAACATCTGGGTGCATTAAAATAATAATACGGTGGGTCGTTTTAAATCTGGACTGACTGTTGAGCTGAAAGTTCACTTTTAAAAAAAACTTTATCACGCATCAAATCACAGTATCTGTTAGAAAAATCACAATTATGGCCCAAAAAAATTTTAAAAATGTTGATTATTTTGATCTTTATTCAAGCACCACTTTCTCTTCCAAGTTGTGCTACATTCATGCTAATGCACAAATCTGTACATCAAAATAAGGCTTAGAATGAGGTTGTTTGTCCCCAAAATTCCTGTGTCCCTGAAGTCTGAACACATAGGAAATCTCATTAACTATATTTTTTTTGCCTCCACAAATTAAATATGGCTTTGTCGGACGAAGAAAGAGTTGAACTGGTACTTCTCAGTGGACGTGAAGGATGGACATATCAAAAGACAGGAATAGGGTTAACGTTAGGCTTAGGGAAGTGATTTTTTGGGGTTAGCATGAATTTTAGCCGTGACCAATTCTTTAGTTCCGGCTGATACATTTGGTCGTCCAGAATAGGGTTTGTCCATGACACTGCCCTTGTCTTTAAACTTTTTAACCATCTTCACCACCTTGGAAAAGCCAAGTGGAATCCTCCCTGGATGACGTGCATAAAATCCATCTGCTATCTTTCAATATGTCCATCCATCACATCCACTGAGAAATACCAGTTCAACTCTTTCTTCTTTCAACAAAGACATATTTAATGTGTGGAGGCAAAAACAATATAGTTAGAGATTTCCTATGTGTCCAGACTTTAGGGACACCCTGTATACATAAAATCACATCCAAAACAGCTCACTTGTTGAACATTTATGACACTACAATGTCCTGATGTTCCCTAAACGCCTCACATTATGGCTCCGCTACATGCTAGCTAATTTCCTGTGCATAAAAAGCCTCTATTTTACACTCAGTTACAGCTGTGTGACTAAGAATTAGCTTCAAAAGAGTGACGTAAAGCGTCCTAATGTCAGATTTACTGACGAGGCATTCATCTGAAATGTCATTATTGCAGTTGTTCGTGTAGGAAGCCAAAATCTGGATTATTTTTGATTAGCTATGCAGTTCAGCCATAGAATAATCAGCAGTAAGTTTGTGTCGCTCTGCAGAATCCAGGCATTTGTGATTGATATTGTTTATATTGAACCTGATATCTCTGATATGACAGCTGTCAAAAAGTCCTCTAAGCATTGTACAGTCATACTTTAGAGCCATAGGATGCAAACCAATCAGTCCCAGTCTGCAGCACTGGGATCAGTATTTAACACGATGTCAGATTCGTTTACATTGTTCTGTTTGCTGTCAGCTCACCGGCTGTATGAAAACACTCGATTGTGTCTGACAGCACAATCTAACTCTCTGCAAACCATCTGAGCTATAAATCGTCCGGTTTGCACAACAAACAGCAGCTTCCATCAATCACACATCGGTGAGTAATGAGACGAGAGCCGAAACCCTCTGAAGGTCTCATTATCCTGAAGCAGATTTGCTCCAAACACCGCTCTAAAAAAGGAGGAAGAAGTTGCACAGCCATGTTGGTGTTGACCCAGTCACTAAGGAGGAATTTTGTCTCTGCAGTGCCTATTTTCAATCACTTAGTCATCAACTATTCAATTAATCTGACTGGAATCTGATTCCAGCTTCTAAAATTTGAATATTTTGTAGATTTCATGGTTTCTTCAGTTTTCTATGAGAGTAAACTGAATATCTTTAAGTTCAGGATAGGGATGTTAACTATTTAATGCATATTAATCGATAATGCAGAATATGAAGGATGTGCATGTCAGAAAATGTGCTGTAGATTAGCTGTAGTACCTCGTTTCACCACCAAGTGGAGCCTCTTACTGTTTAATCCTCTGGTTGGACTAACTTCAGTTCCATGTTGGTAAGCAGAGTATTGTAGGAGTTGTTTTCGGTAAACTGTGCCATAACGACGTTACTTTGGGCTAGCACATGTCACTTTTAAAGACTTTCAGGGTGCAGAATCACATCCAATGAGTTATTTTTGTGTTATTGATTGTTAATTGATGAGGCTGCTGTTTATCAGCTCAGAAAAGTCTTCAAAATTTGCATCTCTTTCAGAGAAAACCAAGACTCTTGAGGATGTCATCTTGGTCTTTAGGAAACATTTATCAACATTTGTTACCATTTCCTGGTGTTTTATAAACTACACAACTAATCAGAAAAAATGATGATGGATAGATAGATTAATGGTTGGTTGGTTAGTTTGTTGTTTGGTTGGTTCATTGGTTTGTTGTTTGGTTGGTTAGTTAGTTCATTGTTTGGTTAGTTGGTTTATTGGCTGTTTGGTTGGTTGGTTGGTTGGTTGGTTGGTTTATTGGTTGTTTAGTTAGTTGGTTGGTTGTTTGGTTGGTTCATTGGTTGGTTAATTGGTTCATTGGTTATTTGGTCAGTTGGTTGGTTGGTTGGTTGGTTGGTTGGTTCGTTCATTGGTTGGTTAGTTGGTTCGTTGGTTGTTTGGTTGGTTGGTTGGTTCATTGATTGGTTGGTTGGTTGGTTCATTGATTGGTTCATTGATTGGTTGGTTAGGAAGATAAGGACATCATTGTCCAAAAGAACAAGTCCAATAATCATGTAAATTGTGCTGGTTAAAGAAGGTACAAGGTACAAATTGTTGATATTTACAAAAAAGGTGCAAACTTGCTGGTATTTACAGTAAAAAGAGCATTAAAGTCTAAGTACGGTGTAAAAGCAGAACTAATTACAAAGATTAAATATGGTTTTAAGAATTTAAAATAAGAATTTTAAGATCATAATAATAAGTAAGATAAGATTAATTTAAAAATGGGAAAAAAAATAATCATTTGCAGTCCTATTTATTCATTTTATCAGCAAAAACAAATAACAGAATTTGTCTTTTTTTTCTCTCTCTCTCTGCAGGAACTTGGGATATCAAAGGTGGAGCTGCAGAGGCCGATTCTTCAGGCAACTGAAGTCCTGACGAGGTGCTTTATTTCCATCCCGTCACCCGACTGGGTGAGGATCCTCCTCTCTAACCGCCACTCAGTGGCTTCACAGAGGTGTTTGGAAGAAAAGGAAAACCATCTTTCCGACTTTTCTGCTCTCTTTCCTCCACGTTTTACTTCTGGTGTCATCGTTTTTTCTGCACAGCGGGAGGATTTCTCTTTCATTTTTGTATTTTTTCCTGTATTTCTTGAATCTTTTCAAAGGGACCTGGATTCACACGGCGTTGCTTCACCGATACTCTGGTTGTGTAGGTGTGGCTAGCAGCGAGTCAAACTGAAGATGAGGGAGGTTTCAGAGCAAACGACGTCCAGCTCGTTTGAGTTTTTTTGACAAAGAAATGTGTTTACGTGGCTGCTCTCCTTGCATGCCGAGGGCAACCATCTTATTTTATATCTACTATTTTAAGTTGTGACAATCTTCTGATTTTTCTCTCTAACTTTATCATTTTATTTCTAGACTTCTGAATAGCCTTTGATTTTTTTCTGATCGTGATATTTATTTCGTGTTGCTACTGCCATGAAAACTCCGACGGCAACTAATCGAAAAAAATGAACAAACTGAAACATCTCAAACCTTATCGTCTACTGAACTGGAGAATATCTTAAATGTTGCAAAAAATATACCGAGGAATGTACTTGTGTGGACTTGTATTAACCTGTGAATAATGTTAAATCATGTATGATTTCGCAAAGGTTCTACTGTTGTGGTCCTAAAGTGGTTCTTAATAGGCTGTTGTGTGACTTGTGTGGTCCGAGGCTGCAGAAAGAATCGTCTCCGCCGTGAGTCATTTCATCCGACTGCAGGATTTTAAAGTACATCGCTCAGTTTTTATCAAGGCCCAAAGTGTGACGTATGTGGGAGTCAAAAGAAATCTCATCCCACTGTGCGTTATCCCGCTGCATTTTGCCGCAGCGGCAGATGAAATGACTCAGCGAGGGAGATATTTTCAGCAGCGTCTGGTTCGAGGTGTTTACAAAAGGAGGAAGCATCAAGGACGCAGCAGAGAAACATTACAGCTACTCAGTGTACTACTCCTACTTTGCCATATTCATGATTGTATCTGTAATATAAGAGTCAGTGGATATTTGAGTTTGCCTTGTCCGTGGTTAAAAGCTATTATTATTATTACAAATATATATCTATTTTTTTGTATATCTTATTTTCCCAATGGTAACCTGTGAAGCCGGGCTTTGCTGCTTCCCCCTTTGACGGACTCCTTGGCCACCGTGCATATAATAATCGAAGCCAGTTAATGCTGTTGTGTGTCCCTGCATGCATACTTAGCCTTCCTTCGCCTCACAGTGGAAATCGCCTCATTATAGTGAATTTTAGCTTGTTTGTTCCAACCGGAGACGTTTTGGTTTTAACCTGCAGCAGAAGAAAAAAAAAAGGTAGAAAATGTAACGTCCAAACTTTAGGAGAGTGTATTGATTTACAGCCTGAATACTGATATGTTTATCCAAGCAGGTGATAACAAACACCGGTATTTATGTCTAATTATTTGATTTATGTGGGGCCAAAGAGATGATTTTGGATAAAAACGCTGATTTTTAGAGGTTTTTCCAGGAATGATCCTTAGATGAATACTCCAATGTTTTGGGACATTCGTTTTTTTGCTGTTTAAACTCGAGACAGACGAGAATAATATCTGTTTTTTCATCCGTGCACTTAGTAATGAGATGGGAATTAATTTAAATTGGAAAACATTCAGTTGCAGTAAAGGTAAAATACGCCTCCCAGCAACGACCAAATCTGTTTTATCTGCTGGGTTTTAGTGCCAAAGTGTTTATTATGAGCTCCTGTTAACAAGAAGCCTCAGTGAGTGTTTTGTCTTGCTAAAGATGTTAAACATATTAAAAGACAACTCAATGGTAGTTTTGTTAGCAGCTCGTCTTGAAGCTAACTCAATACTGAATGCAATAAAAAAAAAAAAGTGAAATTTGTAAAATGCCAGAATGTTACTTAAAGCCAGGATATAACAATATGTGATGTTCACTATTCAAGCTAAAAGCTGACTAAAATACGGGTTAAAAATATCACTAGCTGCGGAAGTTTACAGCAAATTGAAAAGTAAAATAAGCCTTCCAGCATCACCAAACGTGTTATTTTGTTAACACAGTTTTGGTTTTTCTCACTAAAAAAGTTTACAGTCGAAGCTTATGGACATTTAAATGCTGTTTTCTTTTACTAAACGTGAACTTAACTCATAGAAAACAACCTAATTCTTCGAGGTTTGCCAAACTTGGCTGTATTTTTGGCTCTACAAATAACTTGGCTATTCTTGAAGCTAACTCTATACTGAATGGACAGAAAAAGAAGTGTAAGACAGACTAGTCAAGCTAAAACCTGAGTCACCTACCAAGTAAAAATGTTGTTAGCTGTGCAAGTTTACAGTAAATTGAACAGTGAAATTAGCCTTCTAGCATCACCAACAATGTGTTATTTGGATGTATTTTGTTAGCGCTGCTTTGGTTTATATCACTTAAGAGTTTACAGTCAATGCTAACTGACATTTAAATTCTGTTTTCTTTTACTAAAAGTAAACTTAAATCTTAACAACAACCTAATTCTTAGAGGTTTGGCGAAAGTTGGCTGTTTTTTTGTCATTAGCTTGGCTAATGTTATCTTGAAGCTAAGTCTATACTGAATGGATAGAAAAAGGAATGTAATACAGCAAGAAAGGTGAATTTCCTAAAATTACATAGCCAGGATATAATAAAGAATTAATGTTCACGAGTCAAGCTAAAATCTGAGTTGACTACGAAGGAAAAATCTTGTTAGCTGTGCAAGTTTACAGTAAAATTAGCCTTCCAGCATCGCCAATAATGTGCAATTTAGATGTATTTTGTTAGTGCAGTTTTGGGTTTTATCACTAAAGAGTTTATAGTCAAAACTAACTGATATATAAATGCTGTTTTCTTTGACTAAATGTGAACTTGAATTTTAGAAACACCCTAATTCTTAGAGGTTTGGCAAAGCTTGGCTGTTATTTTGGCTCTACAAAGTTTCTAAGTAGCTTGGCTAATGTTATCTTGAAGATAACTCTGTACTGATTGGACAGAAAAAGGAAAAATGTGCAAGTTTACAATAAATTGGACAGTAAAATTATCCTTCCAGCTTCACCAATAATGTGTTATTTAGATGTATTTTATTAGCTCAGGTTTGGTTTTTATTACAAAAAAGTTTACAGCAACTTCAGTTTAAGGACAGATATTGTTTTCCAAGGCTACAGTCAAGAAAAAAAGAGCAAGCTAATTGATGTTTAAATGCTGTTTTCTTTAATTACCATTAGTTTTAAAGGTTTTGGATAAATCATCTCGAAGCTAACTCTATACTAAATGGACAGAAAAAAGACAGCAAATAAGTGAATTCAGTAAAGTGTTAAAACATCGAGCACATAGTAATGTTTGGTGTCAAATACTAGCTGAAGGTTTACATTATATCATTTGGAAAACAGCATTTTGGCCTTAAAATTTTTGTCAGAATCTCACCTAAACTTGCAAAAAAGCGAATTTTGTAAAATGTTGGAGTATTACTTGAAAGGTTTAAACTGGCAGCACGTAACAAAGAAGATGTTGAACAGGAAAGCTAAAAACAAAGTTAGCTATGTGATGTTGAGGTTATTATAAATGAGAGAAAAGCTTAGCTTGTTTGTGACGAACGCCACCACATTGAAAACTACAAAAGGGACAAAAAAAATGATTCATTAACACATTTCGCCTCAGGTCTGTTGAACGAACAAGGCGGGAAACTTGTAAAGGATCATTTCTGTGCTTTATTTTTTATTTCCAGAAATGGTTGTTTTGTTGAACTAACCCTTGGAGCTGCTGTGAGGCGTCGATCCATGTCCAGCTCTGGTAGATTGTGCTACTGTATCCATAGTGTGCCGGCTATTCGCTCTACACCTTAGAGGCTTTAGTGGTGTCGTGCCAAGTTCGTAGTGACTTCAGTGGGTTATGAGACATTCAGGGTGCGTGAGAGAGCATGGGAGCTTGCATTCGATGCAAAAGTTGTCGTACATTTCAAAGTTTACTGTATCTTGCCTTGCACTTTACGAAGAAGCAAACTTAACGGGGGGGGAGAATTTTGCGTGTATGTGTGTGCGTGCGTGTTCAGAGTGTTTACGAGCGTTTTTTAAATTGATTTGATGAGAAGAATCTTTTATTTATGACAAATGTGTATGGACAAAAGTGTGTCGATGAAATGTAATATATCTAACCAATTGTAAAAGAATGATAAATATATAGAAATGTATACACAAATGTTACATCAGTGGTTGTACAATTGCTCCCCTTGCCGATGTCATTCCATTGTCGCACCAATTTGCATTGACAAAGTAGGTTTATTTTAACTTTAAGCCAAAGCTATTGAGACTTCTAAGTGTTATTGAGACTATTACACAAAAAGAGATATTCAGTTTGTGTTATCGATATTTAGTTGAAATATTTCCATAATTTTTGCTTTGATTGGCTTTTGCTGTGCTAAAAATGACCACGAAGATGTTGGACGCACACATGGAAGCCGTTTTTGGATAACTAGTTGCCTGTGTTTTAGTGATTTTATCGCCTTTTTTTAAATTTTTTTTTTTATTAACGCGTTACAGATTTTTTTCAACGTCATTTTGGACTAAAACTCTTCCGTCCGAGGAGTTACCTGGAAGTGATGAGGAAGTGAAACGAATCCACAGATGCCATGTCTGTGCAACAGTATTCCATAGAGAACATTTGTGAACGCAGCCCTGATCTGAACAGCCTCTACTGTATATCCAGACTGTGCGCTCAATGCTGGAAGCCAGACTAAATGTTGCACGACCTTGTACGTTGCGAGGTGTTTTATTGTGTTATTGTGTGCAGTGTGTAACAAAGACAAAGTCAGTGCAACCCTCTGGAGATTAAATGAATTATTCAAGTGTGAAGCTGGTGTCCACTGGTGTCTTTATGTCAATGATCGTGTGCTGAAGTTTTAGTCTGTTGTTTATCTCAGTTTATCTTGCAGGTGGAGAGAAAATATAAGCCTGAACTGTTTCCTCCACTGTGTCTTCAAAAACCTTCTGAAGGTAAAAGCTGATGTAGCAGATTTTTAGCTTTAGGGGCTTCATCTCACTGCCTTTTCCATCTGTTTTTCTGGGGTTTTTTGCATATCTTTGACATCACGTTCAGAAGAACCATCAGTTTTGGACTGTCTCTCCTCAAAGGTCTTTCTGACACATCAGGTAGGTAAATGATAATGTTAAAAATCCAAAAAGATAAAAAATTGTGAAGTTATTTTGTAAAGGCTTATTCATGGCACCAACATGAACTTCTGATACACTCTCAAACAGAAGTATTGCACCAAATGTTTTGATTTGGTGGTAAAGGTTGACGTAAAGATACATAACAGTAGTTGTTGCTGAAATTTCGGAGGACATGCTATACTATGACGTTTTTGATCAGATGTTGGATGACATACTATACTATGACGTCTTTGATTAAATTTCCGACGGCAAAATTAAAAAAATATCATAGTATAGCATGGCATCCAAAATGCCACTAAAAGCATTATAGTATGTCGTCCAAAAGTTAATCAAAAACGTCAAATCTCAAATACTCATATCTGTCCTATCAGAAATGTAGCAGTCATCTCCAGTCAGCTCATAGCCATGTTGTCCAAAATGCCACTAAAAACATTATAGTATATTGTCCAAAAGTTAATCAAAAACGTCAAATCTCAAATACTCATATCTGTCCTATCAGAACTGTAGCAGTCATCTCCAGTCAGCTCATAGCCATGTCGTCCAAAATTCCACTAAAAACATTATAGTATGTCGTCCAAAGGTTAATCAAAAACGTCATAGTATAGCATGTCGTCCAAAACGCCACTAAAAACGTCATAGTTTAGTATGTTGTCCGAAACATCATCAAAAACGTCGTACTATAGTATGTCGTCCGAAATTTGATCAATAACATCATAGTTAAGTATGTGGTAAAAATTTGATCAAAAACGTCATAGTTTAGTATGTCGTCCAAAATGCCACTAAAAACGTCATAGTTTAGAATTTCATTCGAAAATTCATCAAAAATGTCATAGTATAGCATGACATCCAAAATGCCACTAAAAACGTCATAGTTTAGTATGTCGTCCAAAAGTAGACCAAAAACGTCAGTTTAGTATGTCATCCAAAACACAACTAAAAATGTCATCAAAAACATCATAGTTTAGTATATTGTCCGAAACATCAAAAACGTCATAGTGTAGTATGTTGTCCGAAATGTCACCAAAAACATCATAGTATAGTATGTCATCCAAAACGCCACTAATAAATGACATAGTATAGTATGTCATCAAAAATGTCATCAAAAACAGCATAGTACATGATAGTATGTCATCCGAAATTAGATCAAAAACGTCATAGTGTATAGCATTGTCATCCAAAATGCTACTAAAAACGTCATACTTTCGTATGTTGTCAAAAATGTCATAGTATAGCATGTCGTCCAAAAGTTAATCAAAAACATCATAGTATAGCATGTCGTCCAAAGCGCCAATAAAAACGTCATACTATAGTATGTCATCCGAAATTTGATCAATAACATCATAGTTTAGTATGTGGTAAAAATTTGATCAAAAACATCATAGTATAGCATGTCGTCATATCATCATAGTTTAGTATATTGTCCGAAACATCAAAAACGTCATAGTATAGCATGTCGTCATATCATCATAGTTTAGTATATTGTCCGAAACATCAAAAACGTCAGAGTATAGCATGTCGTCATATCATCATAGTTTAGTATATTGTCCGAAACATCAAAAACGTCATAGTATAGCATGTCGTCATATCATCATAGTTTAGTATATTGTCCGAAACATCAAAAACGTCAGAGTATAGCATGTCGTCATATCATCATAGTTTAGTGTATTGTCCGAAACATCAAAAACGTCATAGTATAGCATGTCGTCATATCATCATAGTTTAGTGTATTGTCCGAAACATCAAAAACGTCAAAGTATAGCATGTCGTCATATCATCATAGTTTAGTGTATTGTCCGAAACATCAAAAACGTCAGAGTATAGCATGTCGTCATATCATCATAGTTTAGTGTATTGTCCGAAACATCAAAAACGTCAGAGTATAGCATGTCGTCATATCATCATAGTTTAGTGTATTGTCCGAAACATCAAAAACGTCAGAGTATAGCATGTCGTCATATCATCATAGTTTAGTATATTGTCCGAAACATCAAAACAGTCAGAGTATAGTATGTCATCCAAAACGTCACCAAAAACTTCATAGTTTAGTATTTCATTCGAGAATTCATCAAAAATGTCATAGTATAGCATGGCATCCCAAATGCCACTAAAAATGTCATAGTTTAGTATGTCGTCCAAAAGTTGATCAAAAACGTCAGTTTAGTATGTCGTCAAAAACATAGTCTATGGTGCTTTTTTGCACCAAAATTCATGATGATTTTTTTTTCAAAGAGAACCTTACCATAGTGTTTTTCACGGCCTCCTTTACATTATTTCATCATATGGCATGTTTTCACATGTTGAAAAATCACATTTTTTTTTTCAACATAGTATACTATGGCGTTTTTTTTGCGCCAAAATTCATGATGATTTGTTTTTCAAAGAAAACCTTTCTGGAGTGTTTTTCACAGCCTCCTTTACATTATTTCATCATATGGCATGTTTTCACAACATGTTGAAAAATGACATTTTTCGACAGTATACTATGGCGTTTTTTTTTGCGTCAAAATTCATGATGATTTTTTTTTCAAAGAAAACCTTACCATGGTATTTTTTTTTATTTAGTGTCAAACCAAGAGTTGTAGTATGACCAACAGGAGACAATTGAAGGCTCCAGTGATTTTGGGGACACTACAGTAAACAAGAGTGAGGTTGTTGAATTTATTACTAATGAAACAATACTAAAATAATGAAAATTTCTTAAAATTCAGATTTTGTATTTACTGTCAAACCAAGAGTTGCAGTATGACCAACAGGAGACAATTGAAGGCTCCAGTGATTTTGGTGACACAACAATATGTAGATGCTGAGAGACAAAGCTTTGATCACTTGTATGTGTAATTGATTGTTTTGTCAGAGATTGAAGACAGTAGAGTTTGCTCGTTTGCTCATGTTGGTGTTGTGTTTGTTTGTTTGTTTCAGATGCTGAGAGACCCAGCGGTGGACGTCCAGAGAGCAGAGGTGAGTTGTACATTGTCACACATTGCACACAGTAGACTTTGCTGCTTTCCTCATGTGTTTGTTTGTTTGTTTGTTTCAGATGCTGAGAGACTCAGTGGTGGACGTCCAGAGAACAGAGGTGAGTTAGACTCATACATTGTCACGTAGGTGATGGGTGTTTTGTGTATCATTTTATTGCGGTGATTTGCTTTGATTACTTTGTCATACATTGAAGACATGGGACTTTGCTCATATTTGTCTTTTATTTGTTTCAGGGGGTGGCAGGTTGACAGAGAAAGACAGAGTGGTCGACATGTTGAAGACAACCTAGTTGATTGTTTGTGTTTAGGAGCTGCCACAGACTTGCTGTGGAAGCAGAGCTTCTTCTTCTTCTTCTTCTTCTTCTTCTTCTTCTTCTTCTTCTTCTTCTTCTTCTTCTTCTTCTTCTTCTTCTTCTTCTTCTTCTTCTTCTTCTTCTTCTTCTTCTTCTTCTTCTTCTTCTTCTTCTTCTTCTTCTTCTTCTTCTTCTTCTTCTTCTTCTTCTTCTTCTTCTTCTTAATGGAATTTCAGCCTAAATAAAAAAAAAAAAAAAAAAAAAGAGTCCAAACTGCATTGTGGTCAATTTTTTGAAAAGAAAAACAGTAAAGTGTGAAAGAGAAAGAGGAAAATTGCAAAGTGTGAGAAAAAAGCAAAGAGAGGAAAGAGGAAAAAGAACTAAGTGTGAAAAAAACAAAGTGTAAGTGGACAGAGGAAAAAGAACAAAGTGTGAAAATAGCAAAGTGTGAGACAAGAGGAAAAAGAACACTGCTTTCCTCATGTGTTTGTTTGTTTGTTTCAGATGCTGAGAGACCAAGCGGTGGACGTCCAGAGAGCAGAGGTGAGTTGCACATTGTCACACATTGCACACAGTAGACTTTGCTGCTTTCCTCATGTGTTTGTTTGTTTGTTTGTTTGTGTCAGATGCTGAGAGACCAAGTGGTGGACGTCCAGAGAACAGAGGTGAGTTGCACATTGTCACACATTGCACACAGTAGACTTTGCTGCTTTCGTCATGTGTTTGTTTGTTTGTTTGTTTGTTTCAGATGCTGAGAGACTCAGCGGTGGACGTCCAGAGAGCAGAGGTGAGTTGCACATTGTCACACATTGCACACAGTAGACTTTGCTGCTTTCCTCATGTGTTTGTTTGTTTGTTTGTGTCAGATGCTGAGAGACCCAGCGGTGGACGTCCAGAGAACAGAGGTGAGTTAGACTCATACATTGTCACGTAGGTGATGGGTGTTTTGTGTATCATTTTATTGCAGTGATTTGCTTTGATTACTTTGTCATACATTGAAGACATGGGACTTTGCTCATATTTGTCTTTTATTTGTTTCAGGGGGTGGCAGGTTGACAGAGAAAGACAGAGTGGTCGACATGTTGAAGACAACCTAGTTGATTGTTTGTGTTTAGGAGCTGCCACAGACTTGCTGTGGAAGCAGAGCTTCTTCTTCTTCTTCTTCTTCTTCTTCTTCTTCTTCTTCTTCTTCTTCTTCTTCTTCTTCTTCTTCTTCTTCTTCTTCTTCTTCTTCTTCTTCTTCTTCTTCTTCTTCTTCTTCTTCTTCTTCTTCTTCTTCTTCTTCTTCTTCTTCTTCTTCTTCTTCTTCTTCTTCTTCTTAATGGAATTTCAGCCTAAATAAAAAAAAAAAAAAAAAAAAAAAAGAGTCCAAACTGCATTGTGGTCAATTTTTTGAAAAGAAAAACAGTAAAGTGTGAAAGAGAAAGAGGAAAATTGCAAAGTGTGAGAAAAAAGCAAAGAGAGGAAAGAGGAAAAAGAACTAAGTGTGAAAAAAACAAAGTGTAAGAGGACAGAGGAAAAAGAACAAAGTGTGAAAATAGCAAAGTGTGAGACAAGAGGAAGAAGAACACTGCTTTCCTCATGTGTTTGTTTGTTTGTTTGTTTGTTTCAGATGCTGAGAGACCAAGCGGTGGACGTCCAGAGAACAGAGGTGAGTTGCACATTGTCACACATTGCACACAGTAGACTTTGCTGCTTTCCTCATGTGTTTGTTTGTTTGTTTGTTTGTTTCAGATGCTGAGAGACCAAGCAGTGGACGTCCAGAGAGCAGAGGTGAGTTGCACATTGTCACACATTGCACACGGTAGACTTTGCTGCTTTAGTCATGTGTTTGTTTGTTTGTTTGTTTGTGTGAGATGCTGAGAGAGCAAGCGGTGGACGTCCAGAGAGCAGAGGTAAGTTGCACATTGTCACACATTGCACACAGTAGACTTTGCTGCTTTCCTCATGTGTTTGTTTGTTTGTTTGTTTGTGTCAGATGCTGAGAGAGCAAGCGGTGGACGTCCAGAGAACAGAGGTGAGTTGCACATTGTCACACATTGCACACAGTAGACTTTGCTGCTTTCCTCATGTGTTTGTTTGTTTGTTTGTTTGTGTCAGATGCTGAGAGACCCAGCGGTGGACGTCCAGAGAGCAGAGGTGAGTTGCACATTGTCACACATTGCACACAGTAGACTTTGCTGCTTTCCTCATGTGTTTGTTTGTTTGTTTGTTTGTTTCAGATGCTCAGAGACCAAGCGGTGGACGTCCAGAGAGCAGAGGTGAGTGGCACATTGTCACACATTGCACACAGTAGACTTTGCTGCTTTCTTCATGTGTTTGTTTGTTTGTTTGTTTGTGTCAGATGCTGAGAGACCCAGCGGTGGACGTCCAGAGAACAGAGGTGAGTTGCACATTGTCACACATTGCACACAGCAGACTTTGCTGCTTTCCTCATGTGTTTGTTTGTTTGTTTGTGTTAGATGCTGAGAGACCCAGCGGTGGACGTCCAGAGAGCAGAGGTGAGTTGCACATTGTCACACATTGCACACAGTAGACTTTGCTGCTTTCCTCATGTGTTTGTTTGTTTGTTTGTGTCAGATGCTGAGAGACCCAGCGGTGGACGTCCAGAGAGAAGAGGTGAGTTGCACATTGTCACACATTGCACACAGTAGACTTTGCTGCTTTCCTCATGTGTTTGTTTGTTTGTTTGTGTCAGATGCTGAGAGACCCAGCGGTGGACGTCCAGAGAGCAGAGGTGAGTTGCACATTGTCACACATTGCACACAGTAGACTTTGCTGCTTTCCTCATGTGTTTGTTTGTTTGTTTGTTTGTTTGTGTCAGATGCTGAGAGACCCAGCGGTGGACGTCCAGAGAGCAGAGGTGAGTTGCACATTGTCACACATTGCACACAGTAGACTTTGCTGCTTCCCTCATGTGTTTGTTTGTTTGTTTTAGATGCTGAGAGACCCAGCGGTGGACGTCCAGATAGTAGAGGTGAGTTGCACATTGTCATACATTGCACACAGTAGACTTTGCTGCTTTCCTCATGTGTTTGTTTGTTTGTTTGTTTGTTTGTTTGTTTGTGTCAGATGCTGAGAGACCCAGCGGTGGACGTCCAGAGAGAAGAGGTGAGTTGCACATTGTCACACATTGCACACAGTAGACTTTGCTACTTTCCTCATGTGTTTGTTTGTTTGTTTGTTTGTTTGTGTCAGATGCTGAGAGACCCAGCGGTGGACGTCCAGAGAGCAGAGGTGAGTTGCACATTGTCACACATTGCACACAGTAGACTTTGCTGCTTTCCTCATGTGTTTGTTTGTTTGTTTGTTTGTTTGTGTCAGATGCTGAGAGACCCAGCGGTGGACGTCCAGAGAACAGAGGTGAGTTGCACATTGTCACACATTGCACACAGTAGACTTTGCTGCTTTCCTCATGTGTTTGTTTGTTTGTGTCAGATGCTGAGAGACCCAGCGGTGGACGTCCAGAGAGCAGAGGTGAGTTGCACATTGTCACACATTGCACACAGTAGACTTTGCTGCTTTCCTCATGTGTTTGTTTGTTTGTTTGTTTGTTTGTGTCAGATGCTGAGAGACCAAGCGGTGGACGTCCAGAGAGCAGAGGTGAGTTGCACATTGTCATCCATTGCACACAGTAGACTTTGCTGCTTTCCTCATGTGTTTGTTTGTTTGTTTGTTTGTTTGTTTGTGTCAGATGCTGAGAGACCCAGCGGTGGACGTCCAGAGAGCAGAGGTGAGTTGCACATTGTCACACATTGCACACAGTAGACTTTGCTACTTTCCTCATGTGTTTGTTTGTTTGTTTGTTTGTTTGTTTAAGATGCTGAGAGACCCAGCGATGGACGTCCAGAGAACAGAGGTGAGTTGCACATTGTCACACATTGCACACCGTAGACTTTGCTGCTTTCCTCATGTGTTTGTTTGTTTGTTTGTTTGTTTGTGTCAGATGCTGAGAGACCCAGCGGTGGACGTCCAGAGAGCAGAGGTGAGTTGCACATTGTCACACATTGCACACAGTAGACTTTGCTGCTTTCCTCATGTGTTTGTTTGTTTGTTTGTTTGTGTCAGATGCTGAGAGACCCAGCGGTGGACGTCCAGAGAACAGAGGTGAGTTGCACATTGTCACACATTGCACACAGTAGACTTTGCTGCTTTCCTCATGTGTTTGTTTGTTTGTTTGTTTGTTTGTGTCAGATGCTGAGAGACCCAGCGGTGGACGTCCAGATAGTAGAGGTGAGTTGCACATTGTCATCCATTGCACACAGTAGACTTTGCTGCTTTCCTCATGTGTTTGTTTGTTTGTTTGTTTGTTTGTTTGTGTCAGATGCTGACAGACCCAGCGGTGGACGTCCAGAGAGAAGAGGTGAGTTGCACATTGTCACACATTGCAGACAGTAGACTTTGCTACTTTCCTCATGTGTTTGTTTGTTTGTTTGTTTGTTTGTTTAAGATGCTGAGAGACCCAGCGATGGACGTCCAGAGAACAGAGGTGAGTTGCACATTGTCACACATTGCACACCGTAGACTTTGCTGCTTTCCTCATGTGTTTGTTTGTTTGTTTGTTTGTTTGTGTCAGATGCTGAGAGACCCAGCGGTGGACGTCCAGAGAGCAGAGGTGAGTTTCACATTGTCACACATTGCACACAGTAGACTTTGCTGCTTTCCTCATGTGTTTGTTTGTTTGTTTGTTTGTGTCAGATGCTGAGAGACCCAGCGGTGGACGTCCAGAGAACAGAGGTGAGTTGCACATTGTCACACATTGCACACAGTAGACTTTGCTGCTTTCCTCATGTGTTTGTTTGTTTGTTTGTTTGTTTGTGTCAGATGCTGAGAGACCCAGCGGTGGACGTCCAGATAGTAGAGGTGAGTTGCACATTGTCAACCATTGCACACAGTAGACTTTGCTGCTTTCCTCATGTGTTTGTTTGTTTGTTTGTTTGTTTGTTTGTGTCAGATGCTGAGAGACCCAGCGGTGGACGTCCAGAGAGAAGAGGTGAGTTGCACATTGTCACACATTGCACACAGTAGACTTTGCTACTTTCCTCATGTGTTTGTTTGTTTGTTTGTTTGTTTGTGTCAGATGCTGAGAGACCCAGCGGTGGACGTCCAGAGAGCAGAGGTGAGTTGCACATTGTCACACATTGCACACAGTAGACTTTGCTGCTTTCCTCATGTGTTTGTTTGTTTGTTTGTTTGTTTGTGTCAGATGCTGAGAGACCCAGCGGTGGACGTCCAGAGAACAGAGGTGAGTTGCACATTGTCACACATTGCACACAGTAGACTTTGCTGCTTTCCTCATGTGTTTGTTTGTTTGTGTCAGATGCTGAGAGACCCAGCGGTGGACGTCCAGAGAGCAGAGGTGAGTTGCACATTGTCACACATTGCACACAGTAGACTTTGCTGCTTTCCTCATGTGTTTGTTTGTTTGTTTGTTTGTTTGTGTCAGATGCTGAGAGACCCAGCGGTGGACGTCCAGATAGTAGAGGTGAGTTGCACATTGTCATCCATTGCACACAGTAGACTTTGCTGCTTTCCTCATGTGTTTGTTTGTTTGTTTGTTTGTTTGTTTGTTTGTGTCAGATGCTGAGAGACCCAGCGGTGGACGTCCAGAGAGCAGAGGTGAGTTGCACATTGTCACACATTGCAGACAGTAGACTTTGCTACTTTCCTCATGTGTTTGTTTGTTTGTTTGTTTGTTTGTTTAAGATGCTGAGAGACCCAGCGATGGACGTCCAGAGAACAGAGGTGAGTTGCACATTGTCACACATTGCACACCGTAGACTTTGCTGCTTTCCTCATGTGTTTGTTTGTTTGTTTGTTTTTTTTGTGTCAGATGCTGAGAGACCCAGCGGTGGACGTCCAGAGAGCAGAGGTGAGTTGCACATTGTCACACATTGCACACAGTAGACTTTGCTGCTTTCCTCATGTGTTTGTTTGTTTGTTTGTTTGTGTCAGATGCTGAGAGACCCAGCGGTGGACGTCCAGAGAACAGAGGTGAGTTGCACATTGTCACACATTGCACACAGTAGACTTTGCTGCTTTCCTCATGTGTTTGTTTGTTTGTTTGTTTGTTTGTGTCAGATGCTGAGAGACCCAGCGGTGGACGTCCAGATAGTAGAGGTGAGTTGCACATTGTCATCCATTGCACACAGTAGACTTTGCTGCTTTCCTCATGTGTTTGTTTGTTTGTTTGTTTGTGTCAGATGCTGAGAGACCCAGCGGTGGACGTCCAGAGAGCAGAGGTGAGTTGCACATTGTCACACATTGCACACAGTAGACTTTGCTACTTTCCTCATGTGTTTGTTTGTTTGTTTGTTTGTTTGTTTAAGATGCTGAGAGACCCAGCGGTGGACGTCCAGAGAGCAGAGGTGAGTTGCACATTGTCACACATTGCACACAGTAGACTTTGCTGCTTTCCTCATGTGTTTGTTTGTTTGTTTGTTTGTGTCAGATGCTGAGAGACCCAGCGGTGGACGTCCAGAGAACAGAGGTGAGTTAGACTCATACATTGTCACGTAGGTGATGGGTGTCTTGTGTATCATTTTATTGCGGTGATTTGCTTTGATTACTTTGTCATACATTGAAGACATGGGACTTTGCTCATATTTGTCTTTTATTTGTTTCAGGGGGTGGCAGGTTGACAGAGAAAGACAGAGTGGTCGACATGTTGAAGACAACCGAGCTGATTGTTTGTGTTCTGGAGCTGCCACAGACTTGCTGTGGAAGCACTTCTTCTTCTTCTTCTTCTTCTTCTTCTTCTTCTTCTTCTTCTTCTTCTTCTTCTTCTTCTTCTTCTTCTTCTTCTTCTTCTTCTTCTTCTTCTTCTTCTTCTTCTTCTTCTTCTTCTTCTTCTTCTTCTTCTTCTTCTTCTTCTTCTTCTTAATGGAATTTCAGCCTAAATAAAAAAAAAAAAAAAAAAAAAAAAAAAAGAGTCCAAACTGCATTGTGGTCAATTTTTTGAAAAGAAAAACAGTAAAGTGTG